>NC_047105.1:5785919-6060919 GCF_902500255.1 Thalassophryne amazonica | reverse complement strand
CATGATTAGTGCACAGGTTTGCCTTAGACTGCCCACAATAAAAGGCCACTCTGAAAGGTGCAGCTTTGTTTTATTGGGGGGGGAAACCAGTCAGTATCTGGTGTGACCACCATTTGCCTCATGCAGTGCAACACATCTCCTTCGCATCATCCGTGAAGAGAACACCTCGCCAACGTGCCAAACGGCAGCGAATGTGAGCATTTGCCCACTCAAATTGGTTACGACGACGAACTGGAGTCAGGTCGAGACCCCGATGAGGACGACGAGCATGCAGATGAGCTTCCCTGAGACGGTTTCTGACAGTTTGTGCAGAAATTCTTTGGTTATGCAAACCGATTGTTCCAGGAGCTGTCTGAGTGGCTGGTCTCAGACGATCTTGGAAGTGAACATGCTGGATGTGGAGGTCCTGGGCTGGTGTGGTTACACGTGGTCTGTGGTTGTGAGGCTGGTTGGATGTACTGCCAAATTCTCTGAAACGCCTTTGGAGACGGCTTATGGTAGAGAAATGAACATTCAATACACGAGCAACAGCTCTGGTTGACATTCCTGCTGTCAGCATGACAATTGCACGCTCCCTCAAATCTTGCGACATCTGTGGCATTGTGCTGTGTGATAAAACTGCACCTTTCAGAGTGGCCTTTTACTGTGGACAGTCTAAGGCACACCTGTGCACTAATCATGGTGTCTAATCAGCATCTTGATATGGCACACCTGTGAGGTGGGATGGATTATCTCAGCAAAGGAGAAGTGCTCACTATCACAGATTTAAACTGGTTTGTGAACAATATTTGAGGGAAATGGTGATATTGTGTATGTGGAAAAAGTTTTAGATCTTTGAGTTCATCTCATACAAAATGGGAGCAAAACCAAAAGTGTTGCGTTTATATTTTTGTTGAGTGTATTATTAGACTCTATTGGCTTTGCTCAAAAAGTAAATGAGTCCACCCACCACTTTAATCATATCTTAGATCTTGTTCTGACTTATGGTATGGAAATAGAAGACTTAACAGTATTCCCTGAAAACTCCCTTCTGTCTGATCATTTCTTAATAACATTTACATTTACTCTGATGGACTACCCAGCAGTGGGGAATAAGTTTCATTACACTAGAAGTCTTTCAGAAAGCGCTGTAACTAGGTTTAAGGATATGATTCCTTCTTTATGTTCTCTAATGCCATATACCAACACAGTGCAGAGTTGCTACCTAAACTCTGTAAGGGAGATAGAGTATCTCGTCAATAGTTTTACATCCTCATTGAAGACAACTTTGGATGCTGTAGCTCCTCTGAAAAAGAGAGCTTTAAATCAGAAGTGTCTGACTCCTTGGTATAACTCTCAAACTCGTAGCTTAAAGCAGATAACCCGTAAGTTGGAGAGGAAATGGCGTCTCACTAATTTAGAAGATCTTCACTTAGCCTGGAAAAAGAGTCTGTTGCTCTATAAAAAGCCCTCTGTAAAGCTAAGACATCTTACTACTCATCACTAATTGAAGAAAATAAGAACAACCCCAGGTTTCTTTTCAGCACTGTAGCCAGGCTGACAAAGAGTCAGAGCTCTGTTGAGCTGAGTATTCCAGTAACTTTAACTAGTAATGACTTCATGACTTTCTTTGTTAACAAAATTTTAACTATTAGAGAAAAAATTACTCATAACCATCCCAAAGACGTATCGTTATCTTTGGCTGCTTTCAGTGATGCCGGTATTTGGTTAGACTCTTTCTCTCCGATTGTTCTGTCTGAGTTATTTTCATTAGTTACTTCATCCAAACCATCAACATGTTTATTAGACCCCATTCCTACCAGGCTGCTCAAGGAAGCCCTACCATTATTTAATGCTTCGATCTTAAATATGATCAATCTATCTTTGTTAGTTGGCTATGTACCACAGGCTTTTAAGGTGGCAGTAAATAAACCATTACTTAAAAAGCCATCACTTGACCCAGCTATCTTAGCTAATTATAGGCCAATCTTCAACCTTCCTTTTCTCTCAAAAATTCTTGAAAGGGTAGTTGTAAAACAGCTAACTGATCATCTACAGAGGAATGGTCTATTTGAAGAGTTTCAGTCAGGTTTTAGAATTCATCATAGGACAGAAACAGTGAAGGTTACAAATGATCTTCTTATGGCCTCAGACAGTGGACTCATCTCTGTGCTTGTTCTGTTAGACCTCAGTGCTGCTTTTGATACTGTTGACCATAAAATTTTATTACAGAGATTAGAGCATGTCATAGGTATTAAAGGCACTGCGCTGCAGTGGTTTGAATCATATTTATCTAATAGATTACAATTTGTTCATGTAAATGGGGAATCTTCTTCACAGACTGCTAATTATGGAGTTCCGCAAGGTTCTGTGCTAGGACCAATTTTATTCACTTTATACATGTTTCCCTTAGGCAGTATTATTAGACGGCATTGCTTAAATTTTCATTGTTACGCAGATGATACCCAGCTTTATCTCTTCATGAAGCCAGAGGACACACACCAATTAGCTAAACTGCAGGATTGTCTTACAGACATAAAGACATGGATGACCTCTAATTTCCTGCTTTTAAACTCAGATAAAACTGAAGTTATTATACTTGGCCCCACAAATCTTAGAAACATGGTGTCTAACCAGATCCTTACTCTGGATGGCATTACCCTGACCTCTAGTAATACTGTGAGAAATCTTGGAGTCATTTTTGATCAGGATATGTCATTCAATGCGCATATTAAACAAATATGTAGGACTGCTTTTTTGCATTTGCGCAATATCTCTAAAATTAGAAAGGTCTTGTCTCAGAGTGATGCTGAAAAACTAATTCATGCTTTTATTTCCTCTAGGCTGGACTATTGTAATTCATTATCAGGTTGTCCTTAAAGTTCCCTGAAAAGCCTTCAGTTAATTCAAAATGCTGCAGCTAGAGTGCTAACAGGGACTAGAAGGAGAGAGCACATCTCACCCATATTGGCCTCTCTTCATTGGCTTTCTGTTAATTCTAGAATAGAATTTAAAATTCTTCTTCTTACTTATAAGGTTTTGAATAATCAGGTCCCATCTTATCTTAGGGACCTCATAGTACCATATCACCCCAATAGTGCGCTTCGCTCTCAGACTGCAGGCTTACTTGTACTTGTTTGGGGATGATGAAATCATTTTTCAAGATGATAATGCATCTTGCCATAGAGTAAAAACTGTGAAAACATTCCTTGCAAAAAGGCACATATGTTATGTGTCGACGCGGGTTGAGGAGCGGACCTGCTTCTGACGGAACCCAGCGCTAAAACAACCAGAAAGCGGTTCCAATAACAAAAACAATTTATTTTTTCACCCTCTGGTGCATAATAAAGTGTAGAAACTAAAACAGCGTCATTCTGGTGGAGTGAAGGCTGGCACACTCTCCAGTGCCCAAAAGGATCGAAGCCCGGCGCTTCTGGACTCAGTGTTACCGCCAAACACCCCCCAGGTGGACACGACAAACCGACTCTCTGCGAAGGATAGAAGAGGTGAGGTAAGTCAGCAGTTAGAACTAATATCCTTCAAAAGACACACACCATCAGCAACACATTCAGGTCTATATTTTAAGCTTTATGCAAATGAGCAGCTTCTCACAACAGGTGGAGGATCACTTGTCCGCACGCCACAGCAGTGAGAAGCGAGCTGCACAATTCTCATCACAATTCAAATCTACTGCATAACAAAATACCAAGTTACTATCAACAAGTAGTCAAACAATTAATCACCTCTGATGTGTGGTGACAGCATGTGTCCCTCATCCTTCCTGCTTCACAGGCTCGGTCAAACCCAGGCGCGGTCCTCAGCTTCTCACAAACGAACATCACAAGGTCGAGTTCCCGGCAATTCTGCTTGAATCACACATGGCTTAAATGCAGAACGCCATCCAATTATCTGCTTCAGCTGAAAGTCTTTAAGGTTGCATGTGAGCACCATCCACAGGTGCTGCACATAATGTTGATGAGGGTGAAGGACTCTTCTGTCAGCACCTTCTCCACAGACAAATCAGTTTTCATACCACCTGGAGAGCAAAGAAAAGAACACCAAAATGTCCAGCCACACCCCCCCAACACACAACAACATAGGGTCAATGTCATGGCCTGCAAATAGTCTGGATCTTAATCCAATTGAAAATCTTTGGTGGAAGTTGTAGAAAATGGTCCATGACAAGGCTCCAACCTGCAAAGTTGATCTGGCAACAGCAATCAGAGAAAGTTGGAGCCAGATTGATGAAGAGTACTGTTTGTCACTCATTAAGTCCATGCCTCAGAGACTGCAAGCTGTTATAAAAGCCAGAGGTGGTGCAACAAAATACTAGTGATGTGTTGGAGCGTTCTTTTGTTTTTCATGATTCCATAATTTTTTCCTCAGAATGAAGTGATTCCATATTTTTTTCTCTCTGTTTGGTCTAAAAAAAGTAACCGTTACTGACTGCCACAATTATTTTTCCTGATTTCTTATAGTGTTTCTTAAAGCCAGAAAGTTGCCATTTGAAATGACTTTAGTTTTGTGTCATGTCTGTGATCTGCTTTTTTTCTACAAAATTAAACAACTGAATGAACATCCTCCGAGGCCGGTGATTCCATAATTTTTGACAGGAGTTGTATAGCGCTTTTCCATCTGCATCAGATGCTCAAAGCGCTTTACACATCAGTGCCTCACATTCACCCCGATGTCAGGGTGCTGCCATGCAAGGCGCTCACTACACACCGGGAGAAACTAGGGGTTAAGGACCTTGCCCTTTGTGATTTTCCAGTCAGGCTGGGATTTGAACCGAGGATCCTCTGGTCTCAAGCGCAACTCTTTAACCGCTGGACCATCACCTCCCCTGCTCATGCACAGAGCATGTTTTTTTTTTTTTTTTTTTTTAAACAGTTAAATATTTATGTTCTGTTATTCTATTTTATTTATCACCTATATTCAAATTTTTCCTTATCACCCAGATTTTTGCAAATAATAACTGATTTTTTACAATATGAACTTGCAGCTAAGTACATGTTGGCCTCAACTAAAAATTTATGGTTTTGGAGGTACTGGGTTTTGCATCTGAACTCTTTATATATATGTATATAGGAAACATTTGACCTCTGTAATTGCAAACAAAGGCTACTGTACCAAATATTAACATTGATTTTCACAGGTGGTCAAATACTTGTTTGCAGCAGTAACATACAAATAAATTATTAAAAAAATCATACATTGTGATTTCTGGATTTTTTTTATGTCTCTCACAGTGGACATGCACCTAAGATGAAAATTTCAGACCCCTAATGATTTCTAAGTGAGAGAACTTGCAAAACCGCAGGGTGTTCAGATACTTATTTTTCTCACTCTGTGTATGTATATGTGTGTATATATATATAACATCTGCAAAAATAACTGAAAACGTTTAAAATTTTGTCTTTGTTTAGTGTCTGATTATCACCATAGTTTTAGAGACTACGATGTTAATTCAGTAACGATGATTTTTACTCTGTCAGTTTGTGGAGAAGAGGAGAGCGATGAAGGCGGAGGGGAGGACGGACAAGGAGCTGGAGGACAGCTACTGCTTCTTATTGGCTGATCCTGTCCAGGTGAGTCTACAACATTTTTTCCTTTATTTATATAGCGCCAAATCTCAACAGAGTTGCCTCGAGGTGCTTCACACAAGTATGGTCTAACCTTACTAACCCCCAGAGCAACAGTGGTAAGGAAAAACTCCCTCTGAGGAAGAAACCTCAAGCAGACCAGACTCAAAGGGGTGACCCTCTGCCTGGGCCATGCTACAGACATAAATTACAGAGCAAAATGCTGTTGGTGCACAGGACAGGAGGGTCTCCAGCACAAATACCACACCCATCTCTGGATGGAGCTGCACCTTAAACAGGGAGAAAACAAAATCAGCCATCAGAAAGACAAGAAATACAGTATAATTTGTCAGCATTAATCAACAAGAAAAACAGAAGAAATACTATGGCATGCGTTAAAGTTCTCCATCACCATGACAGATTTCCGTCATTTGGAAAATTTAACCACACATACTCACGCACGTGGTGTCATGCGTGTTTTGGGGCCGAAATATGATACTCTTACTGTCAAAGCAACATCCCATTCTGCGCTAATCAAAGCAGCAGCAATGTTAGTGTGGACTGTGGAGGAAGGGACTGTGTGAATTTTCCTTCCTCTCCGCTGTGTTTATTGCTTGCCATGAGCCGCGGTCCTTCTCCTCCCTGTCTTCGTGAGAACATTGGCAGACACTCGCCAAGTAGAGCGAGGCGTGGCTTTGCTTTGAACCAATGAAGCAATGATTCGACTCTGCTTCGATGGTTTGTCGCTTTATCTTAATTTTTCCCCGCCAAAATCCTAAAGAGCATATGTCTGAGACTAATATTTAACTTTTTTATATATTAAACCGACCTGTTATGGCCTTCTAAAACACTTGATAGATGTATTTTATAACTTAAAAACGGGACTGATACTAACGCGTTAGCATGTCTATGGCGTTTTCAATGTTGAAGTTAGCTTTAAGCTGTTCGCATCTCAGCACAGTTTGTGTGCATGTTTTCTGTGTAATAAATAATTAATGGCTTAGTGTTTGTTGTTGTAAAAGAGTCAAATGTATTATTATGAATTGTAATTTATTTTTATTTATATATTAATAATAATAATAATCAGAAGAATCAGAATCGCCTTTATTGTCATTGTAATTTGCATTACAACGAGATTTGAGTGCAACTCCAAAAAGGTGCTTTCCGTGGTGCGAGTAATTTTTAGCCAAATAAAAGATAGTGAAATTCAACGGTAAATTATTCAGAGTATATGTACAACTAATATAAACATAAGGTAAAATAAAATGAAATGTGGACTAAGTAATGTAAAATGAGAATTATATACAACTGTTTTATTTAAGTTTAATGACAATTTGTTTTGGTCAAACCACATCTAAGCTGTGTTTTTACAGAAGAAAAAAATAAAATGCAGTAAACTGCACATTTGTGTCTTTTTTCATGAAAATATCTTATTAAATATAACATATTACACTTTAGTCAGGCCTTTAAAATACTTTTGTGGACTCTTGTTGTAATATGTTGTCAGTGGTTGAGATAGTTGCTGTAGGCATCTAAAAATGCTCATAATCAGATGAAACCTGATGGAAATCTCTGTGGTGTGTCGGTGATGTATATATGTGCAAAATAAAACAAAACATTGCTCCAAGTATGTTTTTGACGACAATATAACATCATAACTTTGTTACAAGGTCAAACGTTGTTGCGTGATAGATTTGATTTGATTTATTGAGCCTCCTAAATTATGGAGAAAAAGATATAAAATATATAAAATCAACTATAGACAGACACAACAATATTAAAATGGTGACAATAAATCATTGACAATTGAGCTCTCAAAGCCGCCAGCGGCAGTTATAATGAAGCGATCACTGTCAGCGACACCACATTCAGGGGTTCTTTTGATGGTTCTCTTGCTAGTTCCTTTATAAGAAGTGTCGCATAGATAAACGCTTTTTAATAACTCACTTCAAGAAGTAATGGCAAAACTCACAGTAAGTAAAAAAACAAACAACAACAAAAAAAAAAGATTAATCGATTACTAAAATAATCGTTAGTTGCAGCCCAAATTTGTTTTAGGAGTGAGAGCATTTTACTGATTAAATGTGAATAAGCTAGTTTTGAGTTTCTCAGTGCGCATGTGTTTTCAAAACTGGTAACAGTGTTACTTTGTGCACAGCAGAACGTCAGTTGCTTTAGGCCCTAATTTTGTATTTTATTGACTGTACAGCCAGTGACACAGCACCCTTTTGGCGCATTCGCCGGATTAGAACGGATCAAAATACTACAGAAGACAAAGAATTTTTACTTAACAGTTTGAAGTGAGTTTTCTTTGTTTCAGAGGACTTCATACCCATTAAAATTCACCAGAATATACTAAATTTGGCTTGCTCTTTTAAAAAAAAAATAAATAAATAAAAAATTCTGGGGGAGCACCCCCGGCCCCCCATAATCAATAGTGGTTTTTTTTTTTTTTTTTTTTTACCAAAATATTTTTATTAATATTTTGTACATAGTTTAACAATCACAAAACAAACAACAAACATGGTGCATATATCAAGCCTATGCAATCTCGTATTGCATTTACTGACAGTAATGTGATTTAACAAAACAATTTTGCAAAACTTTACACATCCCAGGGTTACAGTTTCTTTTTAGTCCTTTGAATCATTCTCCAATAGTTTTTAATCTTTAACATACATTATGAAAGGATTCCAAACATTTTCGAAAATCTCCTGTTTGCCCTTGAGAATGTATGAAATTTTTTCTAAGGTAAGGGTTGAAAGCATCTGTCGTATCCACTGAGTGACAGTTGGTCTATGATTTCTTTTCCAAAGTAGTGATATGCATTTTTTAGCAATCAAAAGACTTAAGTCTATAAATATCCGTTCACTTTTAGTGTATTTGTGTTTTTCTGGATATACACCCATTAAAAATAATTTTGGATCTAATATTATTTGCTTAGAAATTATTTTTTCCAGGACATCTCTTATCTCACCCCAGAACAGTGCAATATGACTACAGTGCCACATGTAATGGACTATCGATCCTCTATGGTCTGCACATTTTGAGCACACATCAGGAATATTTTTGTTGTACCTGTTAAGATCTACTGGCGTGATATAAAATTGCATTAACCATTTGTATTGAATTAGCCGCAGCCGTATATTGATAGATCGGGTTTGTGCTAAAACACATGCGGATTGCCAGTCTTCCTCAGATATCTGTAGAGACAAATCTTCCCTCCAAGCATCCAGTCTACCACGTGAACTTTCATTTACTTCAGAAATTAGCAAAGTGTACAGTTTAGATATTAATCCCTTTTTCTGACTGTCTTTTACTATTGTTTCTTCCAAAACGGATTTGATAGGTTTGGTTGTTGCATTTTCTTGACTTGAACTTATAAAGCTTCTGAGCTGTAGATATTTAAAGAAATGTTTATTACTTATATGAAATCTATGTTGTAGTTCCATGAAGCTCATTAATGTATCAGATTTTGGCATGTAGAGATCTTGAATTGTTGCAAGTCCTTTGTCCTTCCGTGATTTAAATGTTGAGTCTGCTCTACCTGGTATAAATAATTGAGTGCCCCATATTGGACTAAATTGAGATAAATTGGTTGATTCTCTCAAAAAAAATTCGCACATCTCACCACACTTTAATTGTGTTTCGAGAATTGGATTTTTTGTTTGTTTTAATAGTCGTGTCATTGTATTTGAATGTAAGTAAGAAGGGAGTGTCACATTCAATCCTTGACTTTCCATATCCACCCAATCTGGGTGATGGTTTGTGTAGTAGAACATCATACATCTCAACTGTATGGCCCAATAATACAACTGAAAATTTGAGCATTTCAAGCCTCCAGCGTCATAGGGAAGATATAGTAAGGACAAACGCAGTCTGGACTTTCTGTTATTCCATATAAACCTTATTATAATTTTTTTCATTTGTGAAAAGAAGTCAGGAGGAGGTGGTAGAGGAAGATTTTGAAATAAAAAAAGTAACTTAGGCAGTATATTCATTTTCAACACATTAATTCTTCCATTGAAAGATATTATTAATGGCATCCATCTCTCAATTGAATTATTTACATCAGTCAATGCAAGACTGTAATTAGTCTCAACTAAAGCCCCGTTTACACATAGACGGTAAACTCTCCCGGAAGCGTCCCGCCAGAGATTTTGCCCCCTCCGGGCCGTTTAGGGATCAAACGCCGTAGTTAACGCCGGCGCACAGGGGCGTGTTTTGGTCGTCAAAAAAATTATTCAACATGTCGAATAATTCCGGGAGCGCTCCCGGAGAAGTGGCCTGATGACGGAGACAACGCGAACAACGGCGTTTGATACTTTTTAATCGCTGTGTCATCCCACCCCTTCCTGTAGTGCCGCAGTTTACACCGCCGTAATTGGCGGCTGGCGTTGTATCCCTAACCAACGACGTGTAAAACGGTGATAGAGCCCACATCGGCGTCCTCAAAGGCGTTTTAACCGGCGACAGAGGCAGACAAAACGGCGGTGCTAGCGGACAGTACGCTGTTCTAAACGCCACCTCCCGGTTAACGGCGTTCCAAACGGCCGATAGGCGGTGGTCAGTATAAAAATGCTAGCGCACTGCATGCAGGTCTCTCACTCGCGGCCAGTTCCAAATATTTTTGCAGAGAAGCTCCAGTATGCCTCCTAAAATAAAATTGGCAGCAGCAAGGATTTACCAAGAGGTCTGGTTCAGAAGCAGAGGGTAGTCCTGTGGTGGAGATAGAGCAACACGTTGAGGAGGGGAAAAGGAGAGAAAAGAAAAGGCTGAGAGATGAGCTCCCTCCCCCTGCACTGACAGCTGCTTCAGCCTATTGTACTCTGGGGGCGGTGCCTATATGCAAAAGTTCCTGCACTAATGCAGGATTTGCCTGGATAAATCCAGCGGTACACAGGGCATTATCGGCGGCTGCAGAACACCGCCATTCTCACGCGCGTCTTAACCTGCGATTGTAAAGGATAGAACTGGGTATTAACCCCCATTGCCTGACGTGTGCCGGATGCTACGGCGTCAAAACTCCACTTTATTCGGCGGATTTAGCGGCGTTTTATCCGCGTATTTGCGGCTAGTACGGCGCTCAAAACGCCGGCGAAATGCTCCGCCCCTTTCCACCGCGAAAACAGCCGGGACTACCACGAACTTCGGTCTACGTACTACCTGCTGACAAAACCGTCTATGTGTAACCTGGGCTTAAATGTTTTAGGTCTGGTAGAATTTGTATTCCTAAATACTCAAACTGTGTTGTTACATTAAATTGTAATACTTCTGGAAGTGGGTTGGCTCTCTCATAAGCATTCAGTAACAAGATAGAAGACTTGTTTCTGTTAATTTTATAGCCTGAAATATTACTAAATGACATAATTATTTTCAAAAGGATTGGTATTGATTGTTGCAACTTTGACAGAAAAAGGATGACATCATCGGCGAATAAAGAGATTTTATGTTCTGTTGGTCCCAATAAAATCCCAATAGTGTGTTTTTACTTCACAGATTGACGTAACTTTTATTTGTTTTCAGAGGGCTTCATACTTAAAATTCACCAGAATGTACAAAATTTAACTTGCTCTTTTAAAAAAAATTGGGGGGGAGCACCCCCCCCCCATAATCAATACTGTGTTTTTACTTTACAGGTTGAAGTGAGTTTTATTTGTTTCAGAGGGCTTCATACCTGTTAAAATTCACCAGAATACACAAAATTTGACTTGGCCTTTAAAAAATGTTCTGGGGGAGCACCCCCAGACCCCCCAGAATCAAGACTACATCCCACCCCCACCACCCTTTTATGTACCTTTATGTTCAAGTTTTGCATTCTTTTTATGCTTTGTCTGTCTCTCCTTAGAGGCTATTTAGAATAGATTTGTATACTGTATAATGTGTTTATTGTATTTATTGAGGAAAAAAGTGTGCCCCCATTACGCCACATTTTAGGGAATTGCTGGCATTGATTTTTGCCAGGCAAAAATTTCAGTCAGATGAAAATTTATTGCTTTAACCCATGTACTAAGCTGATCGCGATCGATAGGTAAAGTTGAGGCCGCGGCACGCTCCATTTCCTAATTAAATGATTTAAAAGAGTAAAAAGCGTAAAATAAAACTATACCAGTATGCTAGCCATATGAAAGGGAAAATAAGTGCGTCTTAAGTCTTGACTTGAAAGTCTCGACAGAATCTGACTGTTTCATTGATGCGAGATCATATCACAGAACAGGGGCACGATAAGAGAAAGCTCTGTGACCCACAGACTTTGTATTCACCCTTGGGACACAAAGTAGTCCTGCACCCTGAGAACGCAAAGCCCGGGCCAGGATGTAAGGTTTAATTAGGTCAGCTAGGTAGGGAGGTGCCAGTTTGTGAACCATTTTATAGACTAGTAGCAGAACCTTAAAATCTGATCTCACTGGGACAGGAAGCCAGTGAAGGGATACCAAAATGTGTGTAATGTGGTCAAACTTTGTGCTTCGTGTCAAAAGTCTGGCTGCAGCATTTTGAACCAATTGGAGAGCCCTAATGCTGGACTGCAGTAAACCAGAAAATAGAACATTGCAGTAGTCCAGTCTAGAAGAGACGAACGCATGGATCAGGGTCTCAGCATCAGCCATAGACAGGATGGGATGAATCTTCATTATATATTTTGCAGGTGGAAGAAAGCAGTCCTCGTAATATTTCTAATTTGGAGGCCAAAGGACAACGAAGGATCAAAAATTACCCCAAGGTTCCTCACTTTGTCAGTGTGATGTATGACACATGAGCCTAGACTAAGCGTTAACTGGTCAAATTGATGCCCGTGTCTCACTGGACCAAGAACCATAATTTCAGTCTTATCAGAGTTTACAATTAGGAAGTTTCTAGACATCCAACTTCTCACTGATGCAAGGCAATCTTGTAAGGATTTTATGTGAACGAGATTACCAGCAGTTATCGGCATGTATTAGTGAGTATCATCAGCATAGCAGTGAAAGGTAAACCCAGAATGCCGCAATATGTGCCCAAGGCGTGCTATATAAAGGGAGAAAAGCAGGGGTCCTAAGACCGACCCCTGTGGAACCCCAAATTTCATGTCACTAAGGTTAGAGGTAGTGTTACTGTACAAAACACAGTGAGAACGACTGGTCAAGTATGACGTCAGCCATGCAAGGGCACTCCCAGTAATCCCAAAATGATTTTCCAGCCTGTCAAGTAGAATATGATGATCCACTGTATCAAATGTAGCACTGATACCTAACAGCACCAGAACCGTAGTGGTGTCCGAGTCCATTGTAAGCAGAAGATCATTCAGCACTTTAGTGAGAGCCGTCTCTGTGGAATGATATTTTCTAAAAGCAGACTGCAGTGGCTCAAAGAGATTATTCTCAGTAAGATAGTCCACGAGCTGCCGTGAAACCACTTTTTCCAGAATTTTAGAGCAGAATTATAGATTTGATATCGGCCAATAGTTTTTTAATACACTAGGGTAAAGATTAGATTTCTTAAGTAATGGTTTAATTGCTGCAGATTTGAAACATTTAGGATCAGATCCAGAAGTTAAAGAAAGATTAATAATTTCCAGCACAGTCGGCCCAAGAGTGGGCCACAGGTCCTTAAACAGTTTTGTTTTTATAGGATCAACTAAACAGGTTGTGCTTTTTGTTGACGTTACGAGCTTCGTCGGCATGCCTAGTGAGATACTGTCAGAGTCTGTAAATCTAGGTAATACCTCAGTAATGGTGCCCACTTCAATAGCAGGGGGTAGTAGTTGGATTAAGGCATGCTGGGATATGTTTAACCTAATGTCTTCTATTTTCTTCTCAAAGTAATCCAGGAAATCTTGTGCTATAAAAGGAGAGCGAACTACAGGTGGTTGTCCATGAATAAGTGTTGCCACCATGTTGAACAAGAACTTTGAGTTATGCTTGTTTTTTTTTTGTTTTTTTTTATTAAATCAGAGTAATAGGTCCGCTTTGTAGCCAATAATGCATGCTTATAGTCTAAGATAGTGTCATGCCACGCAAGGTGGAATACTTCTAATTTTGAACAATGCCATTTCCATTCTAGACCTCTAGCCTTATGCTTGAGGTCACGCAAGTAATCATTGAACCAAGGTGACAGTGTTTGGGGGGGGGGGGGGGGGGGGGGGTTTGAAGGAATACAAGTGATGCAATTGGAGACTGGCGTTGTGTGTTCGCCGCTCCTCTGTTTTTTCTCCAGTTTTCTTGTTTGTAACTTGGTTTTTAGTGGCTTGAGTAATTTTTTTATCTTTGGGTATGTACTTGACGTGGTTCTTGGTCCTTCAGTGTGCATTTTTAACCATTTTTGATTGTGTCTTTTTTGCACTGTATGACACCGCACTTCATTCCCTCGGCTAGCGCGATGCTAAGCTACGCTGCAGCTAGCTACGGAGCGTGAACAACAACATCCCTTGGGACATTCTCGCTATCAGAGAGCTTGATTTGCTCCGCCTACCTTGTTGCGTCCACAGAGGCTCCCAGAGAAAGTTTGTATTCCATCGGACTGGGTTGTCTGTGCAGGTTATCTGGTCAGCTGAGCGCATCGCCGCTTGGCCCCCACGTCATCAGAGCACTGCAGCTTCTGGGAATTGTAGTCAACAGTGGTTTCTGACACTCTCCGGGCGCTGGATGGAAAACGTGCAGTGGATTTTAAGATACTCAGGCCTACTCAAAGATGTCAGTCTGTCAAACCGACAGAAGTCTTCACTTTGGGTCTCATTAACATCAGATCACTGTACTCAAAATCTCTGTTGATCAACGATCTAATTATGGATCATCACTTGGACATGATTGGGTTATGTGAAACCTGGCTCAAACCCACAGCTGTTCTTCCTCTGAATGAGGCCTGCCCACCAGGGTACACATTTAGTCACATGTCTCGTGGTGCGAAGCAAGGCGGGGGGTGTTGCTTTTATTTATAAATCTAATTTTACCTTATTGACTGTTCGGGGTCATAAATATAATTCGTTTGAGCACCTGACTCTCCACTCTGCCCATGATGCTACATATTGTCAGGGTCAGAAGTATGGAAATCAGTCATGCTATTTTGTCACTGTTTATAGGCCTCCTGGCCCATATTCTGAATTCTTAGATGAATTTGGTGCGTTCATCTCTAGCCTGTCAGCAAGTGCGGATAACATTTTGATTATTGGTGACTTCAACATTCATATAAATAAGCCCTCTGATCCCCTTTTCAAGTCATTTATGGAACTTGTGGATGCGTTGGGATTCCAGCAATGCATTCAGGATTCAACACACATTAGTGGAAATACCCTTGATTTGGTTCTCACACGTGGCCTTGCTCTCACGAACATTGACATTTTGCCTCTTGCCTCGGTGGTCTCTGACCACTCATTTATTAGGTGTTCATTTATGTTGCCATGTTTAGTGGACCGAAAGCCTTGTCTATCTCTGCGGCGACGCATTAATCCCTCAACTATGACTGAAGTCGCAGCCAGACTGCCTGAAATTTTGGCTTCAGGTTTGGACAATGTTCAGTCAGTGGATAGTCTTGCAGATGGCTTGAATTCAGCACTCAAGGCTGCACTCTATAAGGTTGTGCCTCCTCTTTTAAGGCCACGCCTTCCCAAGGCACAGTCGCCTTGGTTCAATGGTTACTTGCGTGACCTTAGGGAGAAGGCTCGAGGTTTGGAACGGAAATGGCATAGTTGTAAATTAGGTGTTCCACCTTGCATGGCGTGATGCTGTCTTAGATTATAAGCATGCACTACTGGCTACAAAGCGTGCCTATTATTCTGATTTGATCAATAAAAACAAGCATAACTCAAAGTTTTTGTTTGAAACTGTAGAATTTCTCATTCATGGACGGCCACCTCTTATTCACCCTCCCTTTTCAGCACAGGACTTCTTGGAGTATTTCGAGAAGAAAATTGAGGATATTAGGTTGAGCATATCTCAGCTGGCTTTGGTCCGATCACCGCATACTGCTATGGAGGTGGATGTGCCCACTGAGGTGTTACCCAGATTTACAGATTTTGATGGTATCTCGCTGGGCGCGCTGACAAAGCTCGTGACATCTACTAAAAGCACAACCTGTTTACTTGATCCTATAACAACAAAACTGTTTAAGGACCTGTGGCCCACTCTCGGGCCGACTGTGCTGGAAATTTGAAATCTCTCATTAACTTCTGGATCTGTTCCTAAATGTTTCAGTCTGTAGTGATTAAATAATTAAGAAATCCAATCTCGACCCTAGTGTATTGAAAAATTATAGACCGATATTAAATCTATCATTTTGTTCTAAAATCCTGGAAAAAGTGGTTTTGCGACAGCTCGTGGACTACCTCACTGAGAATAAACTTTTTGAGCCACTGCAGTCTGCTTTTAGAAAATATCACTCCATAGAGACAGCACTTACTAAAGTAGTGAATGACGTTTTGCGAGCAATGGACTCAGATACCACTACAATGTTGGTGCTGCTGGATCTTAGTGCTGCATTTGATACTGTGGATCATCATATTTTACTCAATAGGTCAAGGTCAGGTTTATTTATAAAGCACATTTACAAAAAGTCAACACTGCCCCAAAGTGCTGTACAATAAAAGGATTTAAAATTATATCATTAAATACAAGAACAAAATAAATCAACAAGACAGTAAAAGATGTGGCAGTGTTCAGCTCATCTTGTATTAAAAGCCAGTGCAAAAAGATATGTCTTTAAAAGAGTCAACTGAAGGAGCCAGTCGGACATTCAATGGCAGAGAGTTCCAGAGCTTGGGCCCCACAACAGCAAAGGCTCTGTCTCCCCTGGTCCTTACTTAGACCTGGGACAGACCAGTAAACTCTGGTCCGTGGAGCGTACAGCTCTTCCTGGAGTGTGCAATGACAGCATATCAGATAAATAGAATGGGGCTTGACCGTGAATTGATTTAAAAACAAGCAACAAAATCTTAAAATCAATTCTAAAAGCAACAGGCAACCAGTGCAGTGAAGCTAAAACAGGAGAAATGTGTTGGTGCCATTTGGCTCCAGTGAGCAGACGCGCAGCTGCATTTTGCACCATCTGGAGACGATGCAGAGACGACTGATTAAGACCAACATACAAAGAATTGCAGTAGTCTAAACGAGACGTGATCAAGGCGTGCACAACCTGTTCCAGCTGATTTGGGGGCAGGTAACGCTTGATTTTACTTAAAAGTCTAAGCTGGAAGAAGCTTGTTTTGACCACTGTGTTAATCTGCTTCTCGAATTTAAAAGAGCTGTCTATAAAAACACCAAGGGTCTTAGCAGATGAACGACAGTAGGAGGCGAGTGGACCAAGGGCAGAAAGGTCAAGGTCACCAAAGACCACAATCTCTGTTTTGCTTTCATTTAGATTCAAAAAGTTTAAAGACATCCAGTCTTTGACTTCTTGAAAGCAAGTCTGTAGGATGGCAGATGAGTTTGTTTTAAGGTTCAGAGGTAGATAAATCTGCACATCATCAGCAAAGCAGTGAAACTGAATGTTATATTTCTTGATCCTAAAGGAAGCAAATAAAGCGAAAATAAAATTGGCCCTAAAATTGAACCCTGAGGTACTCCACAAGTCAAAGGGGCTTTCTGTGACACAGAGGGACCAAGGTTCACAGAAAAGCACTGACCAGTCAAATATGACTTAAACCATTTGAGCACTGTGCCATTTAATCCAACACACGATTCAAGGCGAGATAATAAGACCTGGTGGTCAACAGTGTCAAAGGCTGCAGTTAAATCCAAAAGCACAAGCACAGCTGAGCTGCCAGTGTCCATGATTAAAAGATCATTAAAAACTTTTAAAAGAGCAGTTTCAGTGCTGTGCAAAGGTTTAAAACCAGACTGGAACTTTTCAGTTATGTCAAATGCAGTAAGGTGCGACTGTAGTTGAGTATAGACCACCTTTTCAAGTATTTTAGATAAAAACGATGTCTTAGAAATGGGTCTATAATTAGAAAAAATAGCAGGGTCCAAATTATGTTTTTTAAAAAGGGGCTGTATCATGGCCTGTTTAAAGGAACAAGGAACGACACCTGAAGACAGAGAAGCATTAATCAGCTGTAAAATACAAGGGCCAACTGAATCAAGGACTTCTTTCACAAGCTTAGCAGGAAGGAAATCCAGTGCACAGTCTGAAGGCCTTAAACTCTGAACAGTTTTAGATAGTTCACACAGAGAAATAGGCTCGAATTGACTAAAAATAGCTGTGCACTCAGGAATGATGCAGGGGTCAGCGATGACAGTTGGCAAAGAAGATCGAATGAGTGAAATTTTGTCACTGAAAAATTGACAATTTTTCACACAAAGAAACAGAGGGAACAGCACCAGTTGAATCAATGGGGTTAACAATCTTGTTTAAAACATTAAAAAGAACCTGGGGCTTAAGATTTGTAGACACAATATTTGCCATATACTCTGATTTTGCAGTCTTAACAGCATCTTGATAATTCGCAAGTGAATGTCTTAAAATCCCCACTGATACTTGAAGTTGATCTTTCTTCCATTTCCGTTCTGCACGGCGGCATTCCGGTCTGCGTGCGCGCGGAAAGTCATTGTGCCTTGGCTCTGAGCGTTTTGCACGCCGGTTAGTGAAAGGGGCGGCAACGTTGAGAATCTCTGAACACGTAGTATTGAACAAGCTAACCAACTCATCAATATTTGTATTAGAATCGTAAGACGTAAGTTCAGAAGCATGAAACGCAGCAGAAAAGAGTGGCGCAGTAGTGGAGCAGATAGCGCGCTGCTGGCGCGCCGGAATGCATTGTTTCCTAATAGTGGAGGACACCGCAACAGAAAAAAGCACAGGAAAATGGTCCGATATGCCTGCGTTACAGATCTGACATTCACATTTAGACCACTGAATAAGATAAGGTCCAGAGTATGACCCTTGTCATGGGTCGGGACATTTACTGCCTGCTTAAGATTAAGAGTCCACAACATTAAGAAAGTCATTGACCAAGGGCTTGGATGGACAACAAACATGAATATTAAAATCCCCAGCAATTAAAAATGCGTTAAGATTAAGAACAATACCTGCCACAAAGTCAGAAAAGTCATTTGTAAAATCTAGCAATACGCTGGAGAATCACTTTGGGATTACTGGAATTGCTCTTGCAGGGTTGACATCATTCCTGTCCAGTCGTTCTTACTGTGTATTGTGTAATGGCACCTCCTCTGATCGTAGGGACATGAAGTTTGGGGTTCCACAGGGATCCGTTTTAGGCCCCCTGCTTTTTTCCCTTTATGTAGCACCCCTTGGGAATATACTGCGGCGCTTTGGGATTCCCTTTCATTGCTATGCCGATGACACTCATTTGTACATGCCAATAACTGCTGGTAATCTCGTTCACATAAAATCTTGCCTTGCATCAGTAAGAAGTTGGATGTCTAGTAACTTACTTTTAAATTCTTGGTCCAGCGAGGTATCGGCATCAATTTGATCAGCTAGCGCTTAGCTTAGGTTCGTGTGTTATACATCATACGGATAAAGTGAGGAACCTTGGAGTAATTTTTGATCCTACATTGTCCTTTGATCTCCACATTAGAGACATTACGAGGACTGCTTTATTCCATTGGCGAAATATAGCGAAGATTCGTCCCATCCTGTCTATGGCTGATGCTGAGACTTTTATTCATGCATTTGTCTCTTCTATATTGGACTATTATAATGCTCTATTTTCTGGTTTACCGCAGTCCAGGATTAGGGGTTTTCAACTGGTTCAAAATGCTGCTGCCAGACTTTTGACACAAAGCAGAAAGTTTGACCACATTACGCCCGTTTTGCCGTTCCTGCACTGGCTTCCAGTCACTGCAAGACTGGATTTTAAAGTACTGTTATTAGTTTATAAAACTGTGCAGGACTTCTATGTGTTCCCAGGGTGAATAAAAAGTCTGCCGGTCACCGAGCTTTCTCCTACCATGCCCCAGCTCTGTGGAACGATCTTCCGACACACATTCGGCAGTCGGATACTGTGGAGACTTTTAAGTCATGTTTAGACTCATTTCTTATCCCTGTTTTATCATTAGTGTTATGTGTTTTTATTCTTGTATTCTTTCATGGTTGTCTTTTCATTATGTTTTAAAATTTTTATTCTTTCTTATGTTGTTTGTAGCACCTTGAGACAATTTCATCGTGAATTGGCGCCATATAAATTAATAAACTTGAATTTGAATTTAATAAAGGTGGTGCAATCATGTCGAGTGTAGTTTTGAGCACTGAGTTTAAACTATCCACAAGTCTGTCTACTGATTGGGTATTTGCCAAATCTGAAGCTAAGACATCAGGCAGTCTAGCTTTGAGTTCGGTCTTAGTTGAGGAGTTGATGCATCACCGTAGTGATATATAAGGTTGTTGTTCCACTAAACATGGCAGCGAAACTCTAAACTTAATAAGTGACTGATCAGAGACCACTGATGTAAGAGGCATGATGTCAGTATTCGTGACAGCAGTACCACGTGCGAGAACCAAATCAGTGGGAATTTCCACTAATGCGTGTCGAGTCCTGAATGCATTGCAGAAATCCTAATGCATCCACAATTTCCATAAATGATTTGCAGAGTGGATCAGAAGGTTTATTTATATGAACGTTAGTCACCAATAATCAGAATGTTATCTGCACTAGTTGACAAGTTAGAGATGAACGCACCCAATTCATCTAAGAATTCAGAATATGCGCAGGAGGCCTCTATACATTGACAAAGTAATACGACTGATTTTTATTCTTCTGACCTTGGCGATGCATAATAGCCTGAGCAGAGCGGAGAATCAGATGCTCAAATGAGTTATATTTGTGACCCCCAACAGCTAATAAGCTAAACCTAGATTTTAGGGGTACCTGAAAAAAATCACTTCACATCCAAATTGCGATTCTTATTTATTAAGATTCCGAATCTATCCAAAATGTCCAAAAATCGATTTTTAAAAAGCATTTTTTAAAAACATTTTCTTGCTTACTCGCTGCGTGTACTGTTTGTCAGGCAACGGCCTCCATACAACAGTGTCCCTGCGAGGGGAGGGTCCGGTGTGCTTCAAACATTCGTGAGCTGCAGCTTAGCATGGCAGACGAAGAGCTAATTCAGCAAGCACCGTCTTTGCTGAAGGCAAATGTTTGGGGGCATTTTGGATTTTATTTCCTGCGTAAGAAGGAGCTTGACATGACTTATGCAGTGTGCAAAATCTGCAAAATGTAAGTGAAGTATTTCGTAAACACTTCAAATCCGCAAGCCCACATGCTATGCCATCACCCGGAGCTAAAAGAAGCGGAGCAACGGTCTCTGCCGACTACTGACCAGTGCTTCGCTAAACTGCCAGCCAACTCTGAACGAGCAAAGCAGATAAGTAAATTTACATCTTTAGAATCACTTGATTAACCTTGTAAAGCTCCATTTTCTTAAACATAATCATTTTTTAAATAATATAACTATTTCTCAGAGCTGTTTCAATTGAAAATCGATTCTGAATCGAATCGTCACCCCAAGAATCTGAATCAAATTGAATCGTGAGTTGTTGTAAGATTCACATCCCTACTAGATTTATAAATAAGAGCAACACCCCCGCCTTGCTTCACGTCATGAGGGACATGACTAAATGTCTACGCCGGTGGGGAGGACAGCTGTAGGTTTAAGACAGGTTTCACATAACCCAATCATATCTAAGTGATGATCAATAATTACATCATTAATCAACAATGATTTTGAGGACAGTGATCTTAGGTTAATGACACCCAGACTAAGGACCTCATTGGGTTTGACAGTTGAACTGTTTGGATTTAGGGGTGGTTCCAGAGTAGCATATATAAGATGCCAAGAAGTAGGTTTAGGTTTGAGACATTCCACGTGTTGTACGTAGCAGACACGAAATCTTTGCTATTGCTGGAACAACCACTGGGCCATCTTCAATTTCAATCAATCAATTTTATTTATATAGCGCCAAATCACAACAAACAGTTGCCCCAAGGCGCTTTATATTGTAAGGCAAGGCCATACAATATTTACGTAAAAACCCCAACGGTCAAAATGACCCCCTGTGAGCAAGCACTTGGCGACAGTGGGAAGGAAAAACTCCCTTTTAACAGGAAGAAACCTCCAGCAGAACCAGGCTCAGGGAGGGGCAGTCTTCTGCTGGGACTGGTTGGGGCTGAGGGAGAGAACCAGGAAAAAGACATGCTGTGGAGGGGAGCAGAGATCAATCACTAATGATTAAATGCAGAGTGGTGCATACAGAGCAAAAAGAGAAAGAAACACTCAGTGCATCATGGGAACCCCCCAGCAGTCTAAGTCTATAGCAGCATAACTAAGGGATGGTTCAGCATCACCTGATCCAGCCCTAACTATAAGCTTTAGCAAAAAGGAAAGTTTTAAGCCTAATCTTAAAAGTAGAGAGGGTGTCTGTCTCCCTGATCTGAATTGGGAGCTGGTTCCACAGGAGAGGAGCCTGAAAGCTGAAGGCTCTGCCTCCATTCTACTCTTACAAACCCTAGGAACTACAAGTAAGCCTGCAGTCTGAGAGCGAAGCGCTCTATTGGGGTGATATGGTACTATGAGGTCCCTAAGATAAGATGGGACCTGATTATTCAAAACCTTATAAGTAAGAAGAAGAATTTTAAATTCTATTCTAGAATTAACAGGAAGCCAATGAAGAGAGGCCAATATGGGTCAGATATGCTCTCTCCTTCTAGTCCCCGTTAGTACTCTAGCTGCAGCATTTTGAATTAACTGAAGGCTTTTCAGGGAACTTTTAGGACAACCTGATAATAATGAATTACAATAGTCCAGCCTAGAGGAAATAAATGCATGAATTAGTTTTTCAGCATCACTCTGAGACAAGACCTTTCTAATTTTAGAGATATTGCGTAAATGCAAAAAAGCAGTCCTACATATTTGTTTAATATGCGCATTGAAGGACATATCCTGATCAAAAATGACTCCAAGATTTCTCACAGTATTACTGGAGGTCAGGGTAATGCCATCCAGAGTAAGGATCTGGTTAGACACCATGTTTCTAAGATTTGTGGGGCCAAGTACAATAACTTCAGTTTTATCTGAGTTTAAAAGCAGGAAATTAGAGGCCATCCTTGTCTTTGTCTGTAAGACAATCCTGCAGTTTAGCTAATTGGTGTGTGTCCTCTGGCTTCATGGATAGATAAAGCTGGGTATCATCTGCGTAACAATGAAAATTTAAGCAATGCCGTCTAATAATACTGCCTAAGGGAAGCATGTATAAAGTGAATAAAATTGGTCCTAGCACAGAACCTTGTGGAACTCCACCTTAGTCTGTGAAGAAGATTCCCCATTTACATGAACAAATTGTAATCTATTAGATAAATATGATTCAAACCACCGCAGCGCAGTTCCTTTAATACCTATGGCATGCTCTAATCTCTGTAATAAAATTTTATGGTCAACAGTATCAAAAGCAGCACTGAGGTCTAACAGAACAAGCACAGAGATGAGTCCACTGTCTGAGGCTATAAGAAGATCATTTGTAACCTTCACTAATGCTGTTTCTGTACTATGATGAATTCTAAAACCTGACTGAAACTCTTCAAATAGACCATTCCTCTGCAGATGATCAGTTAGCGGTTTTACAACTACCCTTTCAAGAATTTTTGAGAGAAAAGGAAGGTTGGAGATTGGCCTATAATTAGCTAAGATAGCTGGGTCAAGTGATGGATTTTTAAGTAATGGTTTAATTACTGCCACCTTAAAAACCTGTGGTACATAGCCAACTAATAAAAATAGATTGATCATATTTAAGATCAAAGCATTAAATAATGGTAGGGCTTCCTTGAGTAGCCTGGTAGGAATGGGGTCTAATAGACATGTTGATGGTTTGGATGAAGTAACTAATGCAAATAACTTAGAACAATCGGAGAGAAAGAGTCTAACCAAATACCGGCATCACTGAAAGCAGCCAAAGATAACGATATGTCTTTGGGATGGTTATGAGTAATTTTTTCTCTAATAGTTAAAATTTTATTAGCAAAGAAAGTCATGAAGTCATTACTAGTTAAAGTTAAAGGAATACTCGGCTCAATAGAGCTCTGACTCTTTGTCAGCCTGGCTACAGTGCTGAAAAGAAACCTGGGGTTGTTCTTATTTTCTTCAATTAGTGATGAGTAGTAAGATGTCCTAGCTTTACGGAGGGCTTTTTTATAGAGCAACAGACTCTTTGTCCAGGCTAAGTGAAGATCTTCTAAGTTAGTGAGACGCCATTTCCTCTCCAACTTACGGGTTATCTGCTTTAAGCTGCGAGTTTTGAGTTATACCACGGAGTCAGGCACTTCTGATTTAAAGCTCTCTTTTTCAGAGAAGCTACAGCATCCAAAGTTGTCTTCAATGAGGATGTAAAACTACTGACGAGATACTCTATCTCACTTACAGAGTTTAGGTAGCTACTCTGCACTGTGTTGGTATATGGCATTAGAGAACATAAAGAAGGAATCATATCCTTAAACCTAGTTACAGCGCTTTCTGAAAGCCTTCTAGTGTAATGAAACTTATTCCCCACTGCTGGGTAGTCCATCAGAGTAAATGTAAATGTTATTAAGAAATGATCAGACAGAAGGGAGTTTTCAGGGAATACTGTTAAGTCTTCAATTTCCATACCATAAGTCAGAACAAGATCTAAGATATGATTAAAGTGGTGGGTGGACTCATTTACATTTTGAGCAAAGCCAATTGAGTCTAATAATAGATTAAATGCAGTGTTGAGGCTGTCATTCTCAGCATCTGTGTGGATGTTAAAATCGCCCACTATAATTATCTGAGCTAAGCACTAAGTCAGACAAAATGTCTGAAAATTCACAGAGAAACTCACAGTAACGACCAGGTGGACGATAGATAATAACAAATAAAACTGTTTTTTGGGACTTCCAATTTGGATGGACAAGACTAAGAGTCAAGCTTTCAAATGAATTAAAGCTCTGTCTGGGTTTTTGATTAATTAATAAGCTGGAATGGAAGATTGCTGCTAATCCTCCGCCTCGGCCCGTGCTACAAGCATTCTGGCAGTTAGTGTGACTCGGGGGTGTTGACTCATTTAAACTAACATATTCATCCTGCTGTAACCAGGTTTCTGTAAGGCAGAATAAATCAATACGTTGATCAATTATTATATCATTTACTAACAGGGACTTAGAAGAGAGAGACCTAATGTTTAATAGACCACATTTAACTGTTTTAGTCTGTGGTGCAGTTGAAGGTGCTATATTATTTTTTCTTTTTTAATTTTTATGCTTAAATAGATTTTTGCTGGTTATTGGTGGACTGGGAGCAGGGGTGGTGGCCAAGTGGTTAATGCGCTTTTTTCAGTTCAGAAGGTTCCGGGATCAAATCCCACCCCTGCCACATTTCTCCATGTAATGTGGAGTTGCGTCAGGAAGGGCATCCAGCGTAAAACTTGTGCCAGTTAAACATGCAGATCCACATTGGATTTGCTGTGGCGACCCCAAGTGCAAACAAGGGAGCAGCCGAAGGGACTTACTATTGGTGGTCTGGGAGCAGGCACCATCTCTACGGGGATGGCGTAATGAGGGGATGGCAGGGGGAGAGAAGCTGTAGAGAGGTGTGTAAGACTACAACTCTGCTTCCTGGTCCCAACCCTGGATAGTCACGGTTTGGAGGATTTAAGAAAATTGGCCAGATTTCTAGAAATGAGAGCTGCTCCATCCAAAGTGGGATGGATGCCGTCTCTCCTAACAAGACCAGGTTTTCCCCAGAAGCTTTGCCAATTATCTATGAAGCCCACCTCATTTTTTGGACACCACTCAGACAGCCAGCAATTCAAGGAGAACATGCGGCTAAACATGTCACTCCCGGTCTGATTGGGGAGGGGCCCAGAGAAAACTACAGAGTCCGACATTGTTTTTGCAAAGTTACACACCGATTCAATGTTAATTTTAGTGACCTCCGATTGGCGTAACCGGGTGTCATTACTGCAGACGTGAATTACAATCTTGAATTACAACAAATTTACTCTTAGCCTTAGCCAGCAGTTTCAAATTTCCTTCAATGTTGCCTGCTCTGGCCCCCGGAAGACAATTGACTATGGTTGCTGGTGTCGCTAACTTCACATTTCTCAAAACAGAGTCGCCAATAACCAGAGTTTGATCCTCGGCGGATTTGTCGTCGAGTGGGGAAAAACGGTTAGAAATGTGAACGGGTTGGCGGTGTACACGGGGCTTCTGTTTAGAACTAGGCTTCCTCCTCACAGTCACCCAGTCGGCCTGCTTTCCTGGCTGCTCGGGATCTGCCAGAGGGAAACTAACTTCGGCTAAGCTACCTTGGTCCGCACCGACTACAGGGGCCTGGCTAGCTGTAGAATTTTCCACGGTGCAGAGCCGAGTCTCCAATTCACCCAGCCTGGCCTCCAAAGCTACGAATAAGCTACACTTATTACAAGTACCATTACTGCTAAAGGAGGCCGAGGAATAACTAAACATTTCACACCCAGAGCAGAAAAGTGCAGGAGAGACAGGAGAAGCCGCCATGCTAAACCGGCTAAGAGCTAGTAGCTGCGCTAAGCTAGCGGATTCCTAAAAACACGCAAAGTGAATAATGTGTAAATCATTTAGAGGTGATTCAGCAGAGGGAGTGCTTTAGTTAAGGCACGTGAAGATTACACTGTGAAACAAATCGTTATCTAGGTAACTAGATCAATCTAACTGCGCAGATTAAACAGCTAACAGATACAGCAAAACACCGCTGTGCTCCGGAACAGGAAGTGATACAATACCGCAGTGAGAGCCAACCACCAGTAGAGGCCTACTGGTGGTAGAATTTCAGCATTATCCAATGTAGTAATGGGTATTTAGTTTGCAAAGCATATCCCTGTATGGTTTTTATGGACATGTCTATGGAAGCAGACCACAGTCTCAACTTGTTGAATTTACCTCCCTGGCAGATAAACTGCATTATCACCATAGTGGATTTTCTGCACTTATTTCCCCGCTAAACTAACGGATTCCAGACCCACATTTTTCATAAGCCTTGCAGGGCCTCTAATCACCTGCTCCATGGCCTGCTGTAAATTCCTAATGTTACCCTCCCTGTAGAGCTCTATCTATGTTCACAGACAAGATGGCGGTACCTTCCCCAGTAGGGTGGAGGCCGTCCGGCATTAGCAAGCTACGGCGGCCCCAGAACGAAGGCCAGTAAGCCTTGCTGTCTACGAAATTGCGCCAGCCACCTATTTAACGATGTCAGCCTGCTAAACGCCTCATCAGTACCCTGGGAGGGCATGGGACCATAGACTATTAACTGATGTCAACACATCTTTCTGGCAAGGTCTCAAATCCTCTCTATGTCCATTTTTGTGACCTCTGAGTACTTCTTCCTGACATCATTGGTGCCAACGTGAATAACTATGCGACTATATCTCATGTCATGTTCCTTAGTCTGTCTTCCCTTCTGCAGCGTCAGCACCCTAAGATGGGATGCAATGTCGGGGGCTCTGTCCCCAGGAATTCATTTAACGTCACCCGCGGTCTGTAACCTGACTTTGTGGGTGATAGAATCCCCTATCACTAAAGTCCAGTGTTTCGGCCTGGAGACAGGAGTGGAAGTCACTCGTGGGCTCAGAGAATTCACATCAGGCAATTCCAAGGGCGAGAACCGATTCACAGTTCGCAGTGGCAAGTGTGATTGGGGTACCACAACCGGGCACCAACCCCTACGGGGCTTCCTCCACCTAACCACAGTCCAAAAGCCGTCCTCCACAGCCGGCGTTTCTAGGTTCATGCTAATGGGCATGCTAGCCGGTCCAACACTAACCTCATCTGGAGTGCCCGTAACATCTAACTCCACTGAGCTAAGAAGCTGCTCTAACTTAGACACGACTCTCTAAGAGAGCCACCCTATCTTCCAACATCACTCAGGATTTACAGAGGGTGTAAAGTAGTGTACTTTGTGCACTAAGAAATTCAAGAGTATAGCCAAGCAGGCCAAGCAAGCAAGCCGAGCTAACCAATAATGAATAAGCTAACCACTCCTAAGGCTCACACAAGATTCACACAGACGTAATGAATTAAAATTCACAGCAGTTACACTGAAAAAGTAGCAGAAGTATTAGACTTGTAAAAAGAAACGGTAAAAAAAAAAGCCAAATCTCTTACAAGTAAACCACTCTTAAGATTAACACAAGAGTAAAGTACTAATCTAAAATTCACAGCAGTTACACTAAAAAACTAACAGAAGTATTAAAAAAAAATGGGGTTGTGGGGTCAAACTAGCTAACGCAAGCTGACCGCTAGTGAAAATGCTAGCTGCTCCTAAGATTTACACAGGAGTAAAATAACCTAAAATTCACAGCAATTGCACTGAAAAACTAACAAGTATTAAACAGGTTAAAAAAAACAAAAAACAGCTATAAAAGTAACGGTGGGGGGGGAGTCGACCTTGCTAGCGAAAGCTAACTGCTAGCAAATGTTTACCACTAGCGATTCACAACAGCACTGTAGTTAAATAAGGTTCAGAGTAGATACACTTAACAACCAGAAGGGTGCTAAACAGAAATAAAAGAAATGTATACAATCATGTAAAGTTCAAAAGAGCTTCACAACAACAAACAGTCCGTCGGAAGCAACAGAATTGTTTTGTTTTAATTGGCTGTCACACCTTAATGACTTGGGTCACAAGTCGGTTTGGGAGTTAATTTGGATACTTTCTGATGTAGCATGGGTTTATTGCTCATCTTATATCATACCTGACCCCAAAAGTGACCCAGAGCAGCTTTAACCCCTTCTAAGTCTGTATATCCCATCGAAATTTCACCTATTTGTGAGATACTAACAAGCCAAATGAGGTGGGTGGTAGGGGCTTAAAATGTTTGAAAAAGTCACCACCATCTTGCTTGCATCATGACAAATCTAATCAACGTGCGGAAATTCATCGTGAGAGCATAACTGGTCGTGGCAGACCCATAGTCCACGTTGGCTGGAATATTTCCACACGTAGACACAGTTCTTGTACAATCTAATGGAACATTAGCTCAGTGAAAGCAAAATGGACACCTGGTGGTCATCATGACACGTGTGTACACGGTGCTGCATTATGCGTCATTTATTAAGACTCTTGATTTCACATTGTTAACCTGGATCTTAAAGTGGTGCTGTCCCGGACACATGGCACATTTAGTCAACTTTTCATATGAAGTCAGACAGATCTGGGTTCTTAATGAACATAGCTCACGCAGGAACTGGTTCAGAAAAAGAACCAGTCGCAAAAAGAGCAGACAGAGATGGTGAGCTCTCTCGCTCTCTCTCTCTTTCTCTCTCTCTGTCTCTCTCTCTCTCTCTTGCTTGCTCTCTCGCTCGCTTGCTCTCTCTCTCTCGGTACGCAAGAAAAATACAGAGTACTCTCTCATTTCAGGCATACTCTAAACGCAACAAAAAGCTACTCTACTTTTGCGCCGGTGTTAAAGGGGCTTTACCAAGATAGTGTGGAACTCTTGGAGAACTTTGGGAAATCTCATTTCTCTTGTCTTTATCGTTAATGATCATGACTGGTGATAGAGCTTCCATTTACCTACGTGGTGGTCTGCACCACTTGGTGGTTGCAGCGTGCATACTCACAGCAGCCTTTTAGCAACCCCCTAAAGCTGTCAGGACCAACATCTGAATGCAACTACATGAGCAAGAGTCACTTTACCACCAGGAATTTTGCTGTTGGCTGTCATCTTTGCTCAAATCATGAAAGTGTTAGTGTTTGGTGACTTCTGTATGAGCAGGATTCCTTTCATTATGAAGTGGAGCTCCTTCTGAACAGTTGGGTGGGTTTGAATGAAACTTGGCACAGTAGTAGAACACTGAATGGAGATGTGAGTGAGGGGAAAACAGTTCTGGGCTGACATCTTAAAGGGATCCTACGGTTTACAGCCACAGATGTCAACATGGACACACGTCGGATCATCTTGACACATTAGGTCTTCTGTCTTCCAGTGCTCCTTCCTCTGCTCATTGGACACTTTACAACTGAGACTTTCTTCAGAGATCTACCTGTGTGAATTTTTTGGGTGATGTGATGTTGGTGACGGGCCTGACTGAGTTACCTGTTAACTTTGGTAGGGTGCAGTTATGGTTGATCCAGTTCCTTCAGTTCTTTGTTTTTTAAGCTTTACTCATTAAAGTAAATGATGTGAATGATCATTTGTTTGTATGTTTGTAGCTGTTGCAGCTGTGTGAGAAGGGCTTATTTGTGGGTCACAGCCGGCTGACTGCGCTGGGAAACCCCAGTAAAGGTACGACTCCACACCACATCCAGGTACAGATTCCAATGGGGGAGATTGCTCTCGAACCCCGTCCTTACAGAAAATTAACTGTTGACTTCTAGTTTCAGCTAGTTGTTTATTAAAGTGATAAGTCCTTTGATGTTGATGACTCAAACCTGGAGTGGTGTTTTTTTTTGGGGGGGGGGGGTTTTGGTATGTGTAGGTGTGTCTCTATCGAGATACTCGGACTTGCTGCAGATGAACGCCTTCACATCCGGGGCCACTGGTGAAATTATCATCTTCAAAGTGTTAAAGGTAAATCTGCTGCTGCTGTGCTCCAGACTCAAAACGTCACCATCTGAACACGGGACGTATGTTTTAGGGGAGAGTCAAGAGCATCTATGAAAACATGAAGAACCTTCTGGACCCCACACCTCGCTTCGACAGCCACATAGCCAAGAACGCCAGCAAGGTCACTGCGCTGACGTCGTACCGCGCCTTCGAACTCACACAGGTGAACTTATAAAAAAAAAACTCTGATTCTTGATGTCCAGGTTCAGTCCCATAAATAAGCTTAAGTTGACCCTTTACTTTTTAGTGAATTTACTGAAATTGATGGGTTTATGCACTGTTTTAACAGCCATTGTGCTATTATTTTGGATCAGATAGCACCACTTAAAGCTAATAAGGTTTCCCATGGCCGATTCTGTCCTTGGATCAATGATGTGATTATGAATCAAAGGAGATTATGTCGCCAGATTGAACGTTTATGGAAATCAACAAAATTGGAGGTCCACAGGCTACATTTAAGAGATCTAATATCCTCCTTAAATAAGATGTTAGAGGAGGCCAGGGAAAGCTATTTTTATCGGCTGATTGCCTCAAATAAGAGAAATCCCAAAGTGCTCTTTGACACAATCACCTCTATTGTGTCACCTGCTGCTGCTGTAACTCCTGTTCTTCCTAAAACAAGTAGTGATGAGTTCCTTAATTTCTTCATTGACAAAGTCAGAGTCATAAAAGATAGTTTGCCGCTCTCATTGCCCTCTTGTTGTGATTCCCGGTATTTGGGACCTCCCACTCAATGCTGGACCTCTTTTAAGCTTGTTACAATTGAGGACATTCTATCTGTCATCAACATAATGAAACCAACCTCTGGTATTTTGGATGTAGTTCCTTTTAGATTGTTTATGAATGTTTTTGACTCTATTGGGCCTTGTATTGTTAAAATTTTCAGTATGTCTTTGTCGACTGGTGTGTTTCCTTGTTCTTTTAAACATGCTGTTGTGGAACCACGGCTAAAGAAAGCAGGATTGGACTCTATGGAACTGAAAAACTTTAGGCCAATATCAAAGACCCCCTTTTTGACTAAAGTCTTGGAAAAGGTGGTCTGTGTCCAACTTAAATCATTTTTGCAGACTAACAACATCTATGACACATTTCAGTCCGAGTACTGTGAGTTTCATTCCACTGAAACTGCCCTGTTGAAGGTGGCTAGTGACATTATGATGGCCGCTGATAGTGGTAAATGTTCTGTGCTGGTTTTATTGGATCTGTCATCTGCATTCGATACCGTTGACCATGGCATTTTGATTAATAGATTGCGGGATACGGTTGGCATGTCAGGTCCTGTATTAGAGTGGTTTAGCTCTTACTTGGTTGGTAGAACTTTTAGTGTTTCTGTGAACAATGTGATGTCTGAATCTGCTGATCTTTTGTGGGGTGTCCCACAGGGCTCAGTCCTGTGTCCGATTTTGTTCCTGCTGTATATCCTTCCTCTTGGTAAGCTGATCCAGCAGTTCTGCGATGTGTCCTACCATTTGTATGCCGATGACTTGCAGCTGTACTGTTCTTTTAAGACAACTGAAGCACAGAAAATTTGTTCTCTCATTAGTTGTCTCACTAAAATTACAGAATGGCTTACTGAAAACAGCCTGCAGTTGAATTCTAATAAGACTGAGACATTGATTGTAGCTCCAGATAGTGCTATGTCTGTCATTAAGAATCACCTTGGTAATCTGAGCAGCTCTGTTAAAGGCAGCCTGCGTAACCTGGGTGTCATTTTGGATGGAGGGATGTCTTTGGAACATCACATCAGGCAGCTCATTAAGAACTGTTTTTTTCAAATTCAAAACATTTCCAAATTACGCAAAATGGTGGCTTTTAATGAGCTAGAGATGATTGTGCATGCATTTGTTTCTTCACGACTTGATTAGTGTAACAGTCTCTTTACATGCCTCAGTAAGAAAGAGCTGGCCCGCCTGCAGGTAGTGCAAAATTCTGCTGCACGACTTCTTACCCGCGCCCACAGGAGAATGCATATTACTCCTGTCCTCAAGTCTTTACATTGGCTCCCTGTTTTTTTACAGGATAAATTACAAAATCCTCATGCTGACCTTTAGAGCTCTACATGGGCAGGCACCGGAATACATTAAGGACCTGATCCAGCCTTATGTTTCCAGCAGGAGTTTGAGGTCTTCCAATCAGAACCTGCTGATGGTTCCCCGAACTTGTTTTAAAACTCGAGGGGACAGATCTTTTAAAGCTGTGGCACCTCGCCTCTGGAATGAGCTTCCCTGTTCTCTTCACTCACTGGATTCTGTGGATGTTTTTAGACAGCAACTAAAGACACATTTTTTTAAACTGGCATTTTAGTGTCAATTTATTTTATTGTTCTATATTTGTATGTGTTGTTTTTATTGTCTATATCGCGTGAAGCACTTTGTGACCTTGGTCTGTGAAAAGTGCTATATAAATAAAGCTTACTTACTTACTTACTTAAGTTGTGAAACGTGGTCTGAACTTTGAGCCTGATCTTCAGGACATACCGTGAGGTTTTGGGGGTCTAATCACAGACTACTTTTTCTTTTTGAGTCGGTCACATGATATTTAAAGTCAGTGTGTGAGCTTGTCAGATTCTTGGTGTTTTATTGTCACTTGACAAAAAATGACATCACAGTCCAGACCAGAGGTGGGCAGTCATGTGCCATGAAGGGCAAAGACATGGCAGGTTTCACTTTCAACCAATCACCTCAGCAGGTGATTTCTCTGGTGTTCAGCAAGGCTGCAATTTAGAACTAGAAATTGGGGGGGACAAAGTGCGAGGCCCGCAGGGCCGAAGCCTATAGGTCGGGGGTCTGGGGGCCGCTTCAGGCCCCCAGAAGCCAACGGTTTCTAGATAAGCTCAGATGCATTCTGAGCATCCACAACAGTAATTTTAATGTTTTGAGAAGACCATAAAGTGGACACCATTTGACTTATGCAATTTGAAACTGTGGATATAAGTACTTTATTCTGAGAATAGCCAGCATTGATTTTATTAACATCCTGGTGTAAATAAGGTATCACCACATGTGTAGAACTCAAAAAGAATGATAGGTTGAGTTTTCATTAAAAAAAAAAAACAACTCCAGTGTGGTAAAATGTATTCATAAATATGAAAGAACAGGCTCTTAATAATTATTAACTATCGCATACTGTATTTTCTTTCCTCAAGATTTGTTTTTGCATAAGTTTGGAAAAACAACAGATCATACGTTTAGGATAAATTACTTATGAATTTAATTTTCGAAGTGGCACTAATGACAACACTCATACTGAACATAATTTCACTTGCATAGACTGATTTTGGAGATCAAGCAATAATTGCAGATGGGCTTTCTGAGGTCCCAGATAGCTTTTCAGATTTCCTTTTCTAACTTTCAGAATTTAGTCAATTAGCATATGGTCCATTGATACTTATGTGTAGACACTAGTCCCTAGAGGTAACTATTTTTGGTTTCAAATCTGGGCAAATGCAGTCCCAGAAAATTCTTAATGTGACAAACAAACAGGTGTTGTAAACAAGTCAATGCTGCTAAAAATACAAACTTGCAGAAACAAAGATACTATTCTGACATGGTTTTGCACATAACACTGACATAGCATGTTTCAAGTACACACATATATGTCAGAAGGTGGGGGGGACATACCATATTCTGTCCCCCCTGGTTGAAAAGGTGGGGGGGGACATGTCCCCCCTATCCCCCACCAAATTGCGCCCATGGTGTTCAGGGGAGAAGCTCATCAGCAAACCCACCTGCTGAGGTGATTAGATGCAAGAAAAACCTGCGCTGTCTTGGCTCTCGTTGCCGTCCCCTGGTCTAGATGGTCGATGGGACAGTACTGACCTGTGTGGCTGATCCTGCTCGGGTTCTTTTGACAGCGACACATCTGTTTCTGTGCAAAGTAAAATTATGTCTTGAAGGAATAAAGCAGTCAGATTGATGAGAAATATTTCAGTCTAAATAAAACAAGTGTAATAGAAAAGATGCAGTTTTTGCTTATTACATATTTCTTATCGTTATTATTTATCTTTTATTTCAGCAATACTTCTATGAGTATTCATTTGACGAGCTGCTGCAGCGCCCCCGTCAGGCCTGCCCATACGCAGTTGTTTCCTTTGTTTTCAGTGGGAAAGATGCTCCGCTGCCCATCAAACCTCTGGCTCCACTGAGGTAGGCACACATGAAAGGTCAAAGTTCAGGTTAAGTATCCCCAGTGAATAAAAATTAAATGCTCTATGTTTAAAGGTGTGATCAACTATTTGTTTGTTTACACTGAATGAAGTTGTGTGTGTGTGTGTGTGTTTGGACAGGTTGAACAGCCAGGCAGCAGAAGACGCTAAAGGTGAGCGCTGCTCCCTTTAACCTTTAATTGCACCAGAACAGGACGTTTGTTTTTTCACTGCATTTTAAAGGGATAAAAAAAATTAAAGTAAAAAATTTCCCTCCTTTAGAATTTTGCTCCAAAATAAATTTGTTGTGATGTAACTGATGCTGTTTCTGACAAAATAAAGCTGCTGTGGTCCGTGAGTTGTGGATGAAATGGATGGGTGACTTTTTTGGGTGTTAGAAATGGATCTGCCAAAGTCTTTAGGTCACAAAAGATGTGTAATACATGAAAAGATTTAAAATAAATGTATAAATAAAATTGTAAAGAAAATGTGCAATTGACTGAAGTGCAGCAGCAACAACCACTGGGAGCTGTCACAGGCAGACTCAGTCAAAATCTTATTTGGAAAATAAAATCACCCACTAGTTCCATTTAGATGTATCCTGTCCTCACTATGTCCTTAAAGGTCCCTTAGTAATGAAAAGTGGAAAGTCCCTCACAGAAATGTCCATTGGTTACTTTTGGGTGTGGGACGGGAGAAGCTTACCCATCGATGTATTTTTCCACAACACTTTTCTTTGTCTGCTGGACTGAGTAAAAATGTAAGTGTTTTCAGGCCAGCACAGATGTTCTGTTAGCATTTATGAGCGTTTCTTCTGACATGTGAATCCTCCACGGAGAGACGCTGCAGCCTCTGACAGGCAGAGAGAGAGAGAGAGAGAGAGACCCATGTGACCTTCTCCAACCTTTAGGATTGGCTGGGAATCGCAGATTGTGTACAACAGGGATTGAAACAGGTGGCGACAGTTTGAGGAATTAGTTAAACATTATCTCTGCCATCCGGTCGCTGATCTACTCATAGAAATATGACAAAAAACAGAGTTTGATGCACCGGCACCTCAGTGGCCCCCAGAGGTCTGAGAAAAGAGCCTCCTGTGTTCTTTGTGAATGTTTGATCAGCGTATCAGATAAGACTGACTGTGGGCTGTGGCTGCAGAGCGTTTTTTGGTAGTTCTGAGAGGTTTTTTTTTGTGTGTGTGTGTGTGTGTGTGTGTGTGTGTGTGTGCTAATGACCGTGTGATTTCTGTCCCTCTCAGAGCGCACGCTGTTCACTGTGTGGACGGGGGATTTGGTTAAAGATGACCGCCTCCTCTTCCAGATCTCCCTGTGCTCCTCCTCTCTCCCCGTCCTGCCCCACAGACTGTGAGTACTGCTGAGACTTCTGCAGGGTCCCAGCCTGTGCTTCCTTTCATCTTTCTAACCGGCATACACAGTCCTCTCTGAAATGTTTGGCTTCTAACCTCAACGCATGTCACCTCCAGACCGGAGAAGTTGGAAATCGGTTGGTTGATGAAGCTTGAGCAGGTGACGAAGCTCCTCCCACCGGGCCTGTTCTCCTGGAACATCTACAGTAGTAGCCGAGAAGGTGCAGTTCTGGTTAATAGTCAGTGTGGTGACTAAAGAGCCCTGGTTAAACGTTCCTTTCTGTCATTGCAGTCGCTACCAAAGGTTTTTATTGCAGCCTGTTGGAGGTGATCGTCAGGAGCCAGTCAGCAACTAAAGTGACTGTGACCAAACTTCTGCAGGAGCTGGAGGTGAAGAGAGTGGTGAGTTTCACCGGTTTGACTTGGCGAATTGACACCAGGATTAATGCTTTCGTTTTTTTAAACGTCATGGTTGAGTGATGGTCAAGCAGTAGGTTTCGGCGGTCCAAAATGACGCCCACCTGGAAGTAGAAAAAGGTGCAGCTCTTTGATTGGCTCCAAAAGAGAGCAGGTTCCCTTGTTTCCCTCCAGCTCCCTCTCTGTTTCATAGGGAAAGTCCTATTTTTTTTTAATATTTTGTACAGTTATAGTGCTGCCCACTTCATTAGGTACAAATGTGCAAATGTACATTCTGCTCTTTCCAGATGCTCCCTCAAAAGAGCTGAATCCTAAAAATAATTTAAAAGGTCAAAGTAGACGAGTCTACATGTATTTATATACCTATTTATGTTTTTAAGTTTATGTATTACAAAATGGTCAACATGAATTACTTTCAGGCAGGTGGTCTGTTACCAGACAGACCACCTGCTGTTTTACAACTACCAAGGGTAGTTGCATTTATTTCCTCTAGGCTGGACTATTGTAATTCATTATTATCAGGTTGTCCTAAAAGTTCCCTGAAAAGCCTTCAGTTAATTCAAAATGCTGCAGCTAGAGTACTAACGGGGACTAGGAGAGAGCATATCTCACCCATATTGGCCTCTCTTCATTGGCTTCCTGTTAATTCTAGAATAGAATTTAAAATTCTTCTTCTTACTTATAAGGTTTTGAATAATCAGGTCCCATCTTATCTTAGGGACCTCATAGTACCATATCACCCCAATAGAGCGCTTCGCTCTCAGACTGCGGGCTTACTTGTAGTTCCTAGGGTTTGTAAGAGTAGAATGGGAGGCAGAGCCTTCAGCTTTCAGGCTCCTCTCCTGTGGAACCAGCTCCCAATTCAGATCAGGGAGACAGACACCCTCTCTACTTTTAAGATTAGGCTTAAAACTTTCCTTTTTGCTAAAGCTTATAGTTAGGGCTGGATCAGGTGACCCTGAACCATCCCTTAGTTATGCTGCTGTAGACTTAGACTGCTGGGGGGTTCCCATGATGCACTGTTTCTTTCTCATTTTGCTCTGTATGCACCACTCTGCATTTAATCATTAGTGATTGATCTCTGCTCCTCTCCACAGCATGTCTTTTTCCTGGTTCTCTCACTCAGCCCCAACCAGTCCCAGCAGAAGACTGCCCCTCCCTGAGCCTGGTTCTGCTGGAGGTTTCTTCCTGTTAAAAGGGAGTTTTCCTTCCCACTGTCGCCAAGTGCTTGCTCACAGGGGGTCGTTTTGACCGTTGGGGTTTTTCCGTAATTATTGTATGGCCTTGCCTTACAATATAAAGCGCCTTGGGGCAACTGTTTGTTGTGATTTGGCGCTATATAAATAAAATTGATTGATTGATTACCTCTGAGATGGCATTTAGAAATTAATAAATAAATAAAATTGCGACGCACCACAAAGGCAGCTGAAATGTAAATGCGCACATGTGCGACTTACATGCAACACTACTGTCGTGGGCTTTTCACACACAAGCATCTCCAGGGTCTCTAGAGAACAGTTTGAAAGAGACAAAACCTTCAGTGAACGATGGCTCCCAGCTGGAGGCACCTTGTTGATGGCAGAGGTCAGAGGAGAAGGGACTGGCTGTTTGAGCTGATAGAGTGGCACCAAGATCTCAATGAACCACCTGGAACCAACCAAAAGATCACATTGAATTTAAAAGCAACAGTAAACCACACCGGGTTCTACTTTCTGTCAGCTAAGAACAGGAAACAGAGGCCATAGAGGCCGTGGGTTCAGCGCAACTGGACAGTTGAAGTTGAGGATGAGTCAGGATTTCTGCTACGGCAGCCAGATGGTCAGAAGTTGAAAGCATGGATCCCTCTGGACTTTGATCAACAGTTCAGGCTTGTAATGTCCTGTCAGTGTGGACCAACGTCTCCAGCTCTGCATTGAATCTTTGCCATGAGGAGTGAATCAGTGCAGCTCTGAAGGTAGCAAGTGGGTCAATGCACATGGAAATGTACCTAATAAAGTGGCCAATGAGTCTATTCTAAGAAAGAAAAAGAGCTGTAGAGTTTGAAAGATGAATGAACGAATAGATAGATGATGATGATTTCTCTTCTTTGTCTCGTCCTTTCAGGTCCTAGTGAATCCACTTGGCGACAGAGGCTTCCTGTTCTTGCTATCCAGCGTTCAGATGGCTACACCTGCCGGTACGACTCAAAAGATGTGGGCGTGTTTGTTTGTTTTGGGGCCTTGTGGTGTAATTCATGCTAACGAGGAGCCCTCTAATTTGTCATCAAATGCTTTTGTCACTTGGTCTCAGCTGCAAACACCCATCAGAACACTGCTGTGGAAATTCTTTAATGACGTAAGAGAGCGAGCGGGATGGTGGACGTCTTCTCAGGGTTTCAGTGACGTGTTCTTTGATTTGAGTCAGCAGCAGCCTTCTGAGTCTGAGTGACGACTCTGTCCGAGTCTCGCTTACATAAATACTTCAGACACGAACACAGAGATAAACGATGCTTAGCACACGTAATCAAAATGTGCAGGACAGATTATCAGAGCACGGGCGGCCCCTGAGCAAGGCACTAGTGGTTGTAGAATGAACCCTCACACAAAGAATTTGTGCGGTCCAAAGATGGATGCTTCATGGTGATACCAAGGACAGAAGGGTTGGATCAGATAATGGCCAGTTAGAACGGTCATTTAGCGTTCAATAAACTGACTTTTATTTATGATTGTGAGTCTGCAGACTCGGCTCTGTTCATGTTTTTACAAAGTCGTTTCACACAGTGTGACTTTTTATTTATGCACGCATGGACTTTTTAAGAGACAGTTTGGTTGGTTTGATCAACTTGGTGACCATGTTGTTGTGCATGGTGCCAGTGCCGTGGACGACAGTGTTGTCCTTAGAGACTGACCACACGGGGGTCTCCTGATTGTTTGGAGAGCAAGTATTAATTAATGCTGACGTTACACTTGCAGAACAGGATTCCATTGGTTGATGTGCTGTAATTATTGAAAGTGAACAATACACGTTTCTCCTACTGTGTGTATATAGAGGTCTTGTGACAACAACTGTCTTGGTCAAAACCTTGTGGAGTACTGAGTCTCATCTCTGTGCTTGTTCTGTTAGACCTCGGTGCTGCTTTTGATACTGTTGACCATAAAATTTTATTACAGAGATTAGAGCATGCCATAGGTATTAAAGGCACTGCGCTGCGGTGGTTTGAATCATATTTATCTAATAGATTACAATTTGTTCATGTAAATGGGGACTCTTCTTCACAGACTAAGGTTAATTATGGAGTTCCACAAGGTTCTGTGCTAGGACCAATTTTATTCACTTTATACATGCTTCCCTTAGGCAGTATTATTAGACTGCATTGCTTAAATTTTCATTGTTACGCAGATGATACCCAGCTTTATCTATCCATGAAGCCAGAGGACACACACCAATTAGCTAAACTGCAGGATTGTCTTACAGACATAAAGACATGGATGACCTCTAATTTCCTGCTTTTAAACTCAGATAAAACTGAAGTTATTGTACTTGGCTCCACAAATCTTAGAAACATGGTGTCTAACCAGATCCTTACTCTGGATGGCATTACCCTGACCTCTAGTAATACTGTGAGAAATCTTGGAGTCATTTTTGATCAGGATATGTCATTCAATGCGCATATTAAACAAATATGTAGGACTGCTTTTTTGCATTTACGCAATATCTCTAAAATTAGAAAGGTCTTGTCTCAGAGTGATGCTGAAAAACTAATTCATGCATTTATTTCCTCTACGCTGGACTATTGTAATTCATTATTATCAGGTTGTCCTAAAAGTTCCCTGAAAGCCTTCAGTTAATTCAAAATGCTGCAGCTAGAGTACTAACGGGGACTAGAAGGAGAGAGCATATCTCACCCATATTGGCCTCTCTTCATTGGCTTCCTGTTAATTCTAGAATAGAATTTAAAATTCTTCTTCTTACTTACAAGGTTTTGAATAATCAGGTCCCATCTTATCTTAGGGACCTCATAGTACCATATCACCCCAATAGAGCGCTTCGCTCTCAGACTGCAGGCTTACTTGTAGTTCCTAGGGTTTGTAAGAGTAGAATGGGAGGCAGAGCCTTCAGCTTTCAGGCTCCTCTCCTGTGGAACCAGCTCCCAATTCGGATCAGGGAGACAGACACCCTCTCTACTTTTAAGATTAGGCTTAAAACTTTCCTTTTTGCTAAAGCTTATAGTTAGGGCTGGATCAGGTGACCCTGAACCATCCCTTAGTTATGCTGCTATAGACTTAGACTGCTGGGGGGTTCCCATGATGCACTGAGTGTTTCTTTCTCCTTTTGCTCTGTATGCACCACTCTGCATTTAATCATTAGTGATTGATCTCTGCTCCCCTCCACAGCATGTCTTTTTCCTGGTTCTCTCCCTCAGCCCCAACCAGTCCCAGCAGAAGACTGCCCCTCCCTGAGCCTGCTTCTGCTGGAGGTTTCTTCCTGTTAAAAGGGAGTTTTTCCTTCCCACTGTCGCCAAGTGCTTGCTCACAGGGGGTCGTTTTGACCGTTGGGGTTTTTCCGTAATTACTGTATGGCTTTGCCTTACAATATAAAGCGCCTTGGGGCAACTGTTTGTTGTGATTTGGTGCTATATAAATAAAATTGATTTGATTTGAAAAGGCTGGATGATGTGGTGAGAGTAAATCAGGAAGTACAAGAGATTAGTAAGGAAGAAGTGAGGGTTGGTATGAAGAGTGGAAAAGCAGTTGGTCCAGATGACATTCTAGCGGAGGCATGGAAATGTCTAGGAGAGATGGCAATAGAGTTTCTAACCAGATTGTTTAATAAAATCTTAGAAAGTGAAAGGATGCCTGAGGAGTGGAGACGAAGTGTGCTGGTTCCTATTTTTAAGAACAAGGGTTGTCAGAGTTGAAATCTGTAAAAAGCAACTCAGTTAACTAAACACAGAGAATGATCACGCCAGAGACTGAATTTCATTTCCTGATCAGGGAGAGCCAGCGTGACCCCTCGTCACTGTCCGTCAGTCAGCTCTGAAGGGCCCGCCTATTACAGAACAATATTACAAGGCACAGCTGTGTTTTTCAGTCAATTCATTCTGTATCACTTCGCACCTGGAAGGCGCCCTGCAGTCTTGCTCAGACAGATAGTAATTAATCTACAAGTTGAAACATTACAGTGCCAGCCTCGAACTTATATATAGACTGTGTTATTCTCTGCTCAAGGCCGAATTATTAATCTGTGCTCGACAAAAACATAGCTCTTAGCAAAACAATCTGCGAATTCTTTCACCAACAAATGTTACTTTTCTTTGTGTTCAGCATTCAGCAAAAGAACAAGTGTTGTTTTCTCATGGAACACTTGTAATGATTACTCAACAGTTTAGTTTATATTACTGTTTTAACAATGAGTGATTATTTAGAAGTATAGTGGTACATGAACTCTTACATATCTATATATGTATATGTATATATATATATATGGAAAACAGAACAGAATCAAAACAAAATGAAAGGCAGCATCAAGATAAGGGCATCAAAGTAAATATAAAGACATTAATATTTGATAATAATATTGACAATATATAGAAATCTCCATCATTCCCCCCTGTTTATCAAATTTTAATGTCTACATCCTCAATATCACAAAGCCACCACCTCCAGCTGTGGACTTTCAGTGGCCCGGTCATTTTTGCAGAAACATCAAAACCTTACACCCAGAGGAAACAACGTACATAATCAATAATACTCCCAGTCTAGACAGAGCGACCTGGAGCATCATGCGATTGCAACAAGAAAATGTAGTCGCGATTTAACAGCAAACCATCAACTGTAGTGGAAATCCTCCGTCGAACCAACGATCGTACAGTAGGGATTATGCAACAAATCACAACACTTGGTACGCCTCGAAAAGCAGCAAGTGGGGTGAGTATTCTCAACAGGATGTTGTACCACGATCCGGAGAAGAGCCACGAGGTCCACCTGCTGCTTGTAACAAAGTCTCCAGCCTCAGTGCGCTTTAACAACGTCAAATTTTGAATAGCCAAGCTAATGGACCCCCATAGTTGTCGTCAGGAATAAAAGTGCAACTTCTTTCACCCACCATGGCACATACTCCGCCCGAAGCCGCAGTGTATTGATCTAAAACCATCCTATCTTGCATTTCCATGATCCGCAGAGCTGTTAACTCCGCCCTTATGCCTTTAAGAGCCTCAACAGTGGAGTTCACAAAATAACTAAATCGATAATTTAGTGTCTCCACGTGCACCATCACCTTGCCCACGCCCACCCAGGGGAAGAGCGACAGTAGGACTTTCTGGTCTGTAGACCACAGCTTTGCGTCCTGAGGCACATCCGTTCCCCATATAGGATCATGGGGAGCCAAGTCCCGCTTGAAGCGATGACTGGTCGAGGGGTGATCAGCTACGACGTAGGAGTGCTGAGCCGTGGTTATTGGGGCGCATCTGCCTGTCCATCCTGTAGGGAGGGCTACAAAGGCATTTTGGCCACACAGCCAGTACATGTTCACCTGAGCGTAAGTCCCCGTCGGGTCCGGTGCTTGGAAGTAATCTATAGACTTAACCCCATGGGGAGCTTGAGTGTGATTAAAGCTTCCATCTGGCAGGCGAGTGCATGGCCCCAAAATCACTTTACAAAATGGCTTAGCAACTTTGCCCATATTGATAATTGGACCAGAGAATAAAGGCTGGATGTTTGCATAACAGGTGAGTTGAGCTCCGGGATCAAGGAAAGGATTAGTGTGCACAGGTGCTCCCAGTGACCCTTCTGCTGCTAGGAAATTTTTAAATGTTTTTTCGTGCCTTGATGGTGATGTATAAAGTGAATAAAATTGGTCCTAGCACAGAACCTTGCGGAACTCCATAATTAACAGTCTGTGAAGAAGATTCCCCATTTACATGAACAAATTGTAATCTATTAGATAAATATGATTCAAACCACTGCAGCGCAGTGCCTTTAATACCTATGGCATGCTCTAATCTCTGTAATAAAATTTTATGGTCAACAGTATCAAAAGCAGCACTGAGGTCTAACAGAACAAGCTCAAGAATTTTTGAGAGAAAAGGAAGGTTGGAGATTGGCCTATAATTAGCTAAGATAGCTGGGTCAAGTGATGGCTTTTTAAGTAATGGTTTAATTACTGCCACCTTAAAAGCCTGTGGTACATAGCCAACTAATAAAGATAGATTGATCATATTTAAGATCGAAGCATTAATTAATGGTAGGGCTTCCTTGAGCAGTCTGGTAGGAATGGGGTGTAATAGACATGTTGATGGTTTGGAGGAAGTAACTAATGAAAATAACTCAGACAGAACAGTCGGAGAGAGAGTCTAACCAAATACCGGCATCACTGAAAGCAGCCAAAGATAACGATACGTCTTTGGGATGGTTATGAGTAATTTTTTTCTCTAATAGTTAAAATTTTATTAGCAAAGAAAGTCATGAAGTCATTACTAGTTAAAGGAATACTCAGCTCAATAGAGCTCTGACTCTTTGTCAGCCTGGCTACAGTGCTGAAAGAAACCTGGGGTTGTTTTATTTTCTTCAATTAGTGATGAGTAGTAAGATGTCCTAGCTTTACGGAGGGCTTTTTTTTTATAGAGCAACAGACTCTTTTTCCAGGCTAAGTGAAGATCTTCTAAATTAGTGAGACGCCATTTCCTCTCCAGCTTACGGGTTATCTGCTTTAAGCTGCGAGTTTGAGTTATACTACGGAGTCAGGCAATTCTGCTTTAAAGCTCTCTTTTTCAGAGGAGCTACAGCATCCAAAGTTGTCTTCAATGAGGATGTAAAACTATTGATGAGATACTCTATCTCACTTACAGAGTTTAGGTAGCTACTCTGCACTGTGTTGGTATATGGCATTAGAGAACATAAAGAAGGAATCATATCCTTAAACCTAGTTACCGCGCTTTCTGAAAGACTTCTAGTGTAATGAAACTTATTCCCCACTGCTGGGTAGTCCATCAGAGTAAATGTAAATGTTATTAAGAAATGATCAGACAGAAGGGAGTTTTCAGGGAATACTGTTAAGTCTTCAATTTCCATACCATAAGTCAGAACAAGATCGAAGATATGATTAAAGTGGTGGGTGGACTCATTTACATTTTGAGCAAAGCCAATTGAGTCTAATAATAGATTAAATGCAGTGTTGAGGCTGTCATTCTCAGCATCTGTGTGGATGTTGAAATTGCCCACTATAATTATCTTATCTGAGCTAAGCACTAAGTCAGACAAAAGGTCTGAAAATTCACAGAGAAACTCATAGTAACGACCAGGTGGACGATAGATAATAACAAATAAAACTGTTTTTTGGGACTTCCAATTTGGATGGGCAAGACTAAGAGACAAGCTTTCAAATGAATTAAAGCTCTGTCTGGGTTTTTGATTAATTAATAAGCTGGAATGGAAGATTGCTGCTAATCCTCCGCCTCGGCCCGTGCTACAAGCATTCTGGCAGTTAGTGTGACTCGGGGGTGTTGACTCATTTAAACTAACATATTCATCCTGCTGTAACCAGGTTTCTGTAAGGCAGAATAAATCAATATGTTGATCAATTATTATATCATTTACTAGCAGGGACTTAGAAGAGAGAGACCTAATGTTTAATAGATCACATTTAACTGTTTTAGTCTGTGGTGCAGTTGAAGGTGCTGTATTATTTTTTCTTTTTAAATTTTTGTGCCTAAATAGATTTTTACTGGTTGTTGGTGGTCTGGGAGCAGGCACCGTCTCTACGAGGATGGGGTAATGAGGGGATGGGAGGGGGAGAGAAGCTGCAGAGAGGTGTGTAAGACTACAACTCTGCTTCCTGGTCCCAACCCTGGATAGTCACGGTTTGGAGGATTTAAGAAAATTGGCCAGATTTCTAGAAATGAGAGCTGCTCCATCCAAAGTGGGATGGATGCCGTCTCTCCTAACAAGACCCCAGAAGCTTTGCCAATTATCTATGAAGCCCACCTCATTTTTTGGACACCACTCAGACAGCCAGCAATTCAGGGAGAACATGCGGCTAAACATGTCACTCCCAGTCCGATTGGGGAGGGGCCCAGAGAAAACTACAGAGTCCGACATTGTTTTGCAAGTTACACACTGATTCAATGTTAATTTTAGTGACCTCCGATTGGCGTAAACCTGGTGTCATTACTGCCGACGTGAATTACAATCTTACCAAATTTACGCTTAGCCTTAGCCAGCAGTTTCAAATTTCCTTCAATGTCACCTGCTCTGGCCCCGGGAAGACAATTGACTATGGTTGCTGGTGTTGCTAACTTCACATTTCTCAAAACAGAGTCGCCAATAACCAGAGCCTGATCCTCGGCGGGTGTGTTGTCAAGTGGGGAAAAACGGTTAGAAATGTGAACGGGTTGGCGGTGTACACGGGGCTTCTGTTTAGAACTACGCTTCTTCCTCACAGTCACCCAGTCGGCCTACTTTCCCGGCTGCTCGGGATCTGCTGGAAGGGAACTAACGGCGGCTAAGCTAACTTGGTCTGCACCGACTACAGGGGCCTGGCTAGCTGTAGAATTTTCCACGGTGCGGAGCCGAGTCTCCAATTCGCCCAGCCTGGCCTCTAAAGCTACGAATAAGCTACACTTATTACAAGTACCATTACTGCTAAAGGAGGCCGAGGAATAACTAAACATTTCACACCCAGAGCAGAAAAGTGCAGGAGAGACAGGAGAAGCCGCCATGCTAAACCGGCTAAGAGCTAGTAGCTGCGCTAAGCTAGCGGATTCCTAAAAACACACAAAGTGAATAATGTGTAAATAATTTAGAGGTGATTCAGCAGAGGGAGTGCTTTAGATAAGGCACGCGAAGATTACACTGTGAAACAAATCGTTATCTAGTTAACTAGATCAATCTAACTGCGCAGATTAAACAGCTAACAGATACAGCAAAACACCGCTGTGCTCCGGAACAGGAAGTGATACAATACCGCAGTGAGAGCCAACCACCAGTAGAGGCAAGCAAGAGGTATGAATCTGGGTCTGTGGGTCTAACTATGGGTCAGGATGGACAACAATCATGTGAAAAGTTGTCCAACAATCTCTATCCTTTAAGGCCTAACTTAATCTGCATACATCAACTAATAATTAATAAGCACTTCGTCAGTGGTCATCAGTGCTTTATGAAAGCCTGCAGCTTCTTGTTTGATTTGCAGCAGGGGTTAGTTGCATCTCATGAGAGTTCACATTATTTCAATCGGAACAGAAGGATGATCAAAATATTGAGTTCTTATTTGTTGCTTCTACATTGCTGTCAGTTCACCCTCACCAACATTAATGCTTTCAACAGGAGCTCAATAAACATGTTACAATAAATGGACTGCATTTATATAGCGCTTTTCCATCTGCATCAGACGCTCAAAGCGCTTTACAATTATGCCTCACATTCACTCCGATGTCACAATCAGCCCAGTTTTACTGTACACACACTGTACAACCTTCTGCTCTGCTCTTCGGCTGGAGTGATGAATTACACTTTGTTCCCAAAACAAACCACGCTTCAAGAAATAGAACACTGAATGTATTTGGTAAAGTCAATGCAATGTAATGCAAAACAACATTAAAGCTGGAATTGGTTACATCAAATAAACAATATATCTCTAAATTTAACAGTAACAAACACTTTTAAAACACTAGTATCAATTACATGTAAAACAACTGTATCTTATGTGTTGAAGCACAACAAAACATCGCTGCAGTGTTTCTCATTTTCTCAAGTTGTGGGGGTGTGGAGCGGCAGGGAGAGGAGGAGGAGGGAGGTGAGCATTTAGAGCTTCCCTCAGCAGCTGTGTGTACAAGGTCTATTAGAAAAGTATCAGACCTTATTATTTTTTTCAAAAACCATTTGGATTTGAATCACGTGTGATTGCGTCACACAAGCTTGAACCCTTGTGCGCATGCGTGAGTTTTTCCACGCCTGTCAGTTGCGTCATTCGCCTGTGAGCAGGCTTTGAATGAGGAGTGGTCCAGCCCCCTCGGCGGATTTTCATTGTCAGGAAATGGCGGAATGATTTGGGCTTTTTTTCCATCAGAATTTTTTTCAGAAACTGTAGAGACTGGCAGCTGGAAACCATTCGAAAAATTTATCTGGCTTTCGGTGAAAATTTTACGGGCTTCACAGAGAATAAGGACTGTTACTACAGCTTTAAGGACAGCTTTAAGGACGCACGGCGCGCCGCGCTCCGTGCCGCCATCAAGAGCCACAAACCACCCGATCATTTCTAAACGGATGGCTCTGTGGAGCTGGACCGTCGTGTGCACTTTCTCTGGTTATCACAAGAGCTGGACATCAACCATTTTCCGGCAGATTTCACTTTTAATAAGAGATTTTGTCATGGAAAGCCGAGCGGAGGCTTCGCGCGTCACAATGGATTTGCTGATGGAGCGAGACAAAGGAACACCTCCGTTTTGGTCTCACAGGACGGCTTTGAGATGGCGTTCAGGACAGCTGTCGGTGTTTTTCCATCGAGTGATTATCCGAGAAATTGTGGATGTGCCTGGTCATGCCAGAACATGTCCGTCAGGCTTCATCACGGCGTTGCTTTGCGTCATGCGGCACCGCCGCGACGCGCAGAATTACTCCGCACGTCTGTCTCAATGTGCCGAAAAAAATGCTGATGTCCACATCTTTTCACAATTCCGGTGCTAGTCAGACGACGTCCCGGATAAAACACAGCGTCCAGTTTGGAAATGAATGGCTCATTCCACTGTTACAGGAGTTTTTGTCATGGAAAGAGGAGCGGAGGCTTCGTGAGTCACGGCGGTGCCGCATGGCGCACAGTAACACCGTGATGAAGCCTCACGGGACATGTTCTGGCATGTCCAGGCACATCCACAATTTCTCGGATAATCACTCGATGGAAAAACCACCGACAGCTGTCTGAATGCATCTCAAAGCCGTCCTGTGAGACCAAAACGGAGGTGTTCCTTTGTCTCGCTCCATCAGCAAATCGGTCGGCTTTCCATGACAAAATCTCTTGTTAAAAGCGAAATCTGCCAGAAAATGGTTGATGTCCAGCTCTTGTGATAACCAGAGAAAGTGCACACAACGGTCCGGCTCCACAGAGCCATCCGTTTAGAAATGATCCGGTGGCTTGTGGCTCTCGATGGTGGCACGGAGTGTGGCGTGCCGAGCGTCCTTAAAGCTGTAGTAACAGTCCTTATTCTCTGTGAAGCCCGTAAAATATTCACCAAAAGCCAGATAAATTTTTCGAATGGTTCTGTAATGGAAAAATTCTGATGGGGAAAAAAGCCCAAATCATTCCGCCATTTCCTGACGATGAAAATCCGCTGAGGGGCTGGACCACTCCTCACACAAAGCCTGCTCACAGGCGAATGACGCAACCGACAAGCGTGGGACAACTCACGCATGCGCACGAGGGTTCAAGCTTGTCTGACGCAATCACACGTGATTCAAATTCATATGCTTTTTGAAAAAAATAATAAGCTCGGATACTTTTCTAATAGACCTCGTATACACGCTCCTTCAACACCCCAGACCAGGAACAAAATACCACAACTGCTACAACAAACAAGCAAATAACCCAAAAAACGTCCACAGGTCCAAAGACGACCTGTTACATTACACGCAACATATTATACACACATGCAGACACGTAGAACTCAACGGAACTATTAATTACCATGGACTGATAGGAGACTTTTTTTTTTCTTTTTTCTTTTTTTAAACTCCTTCGCCAACCTTCTGTCAGGCTGTTTGGAGCCGGCGGTCAAGAACCGGGTATGCAATCACAGTCTCACAATCAGGTTTTTTTTTTTTTTAGTCCTCAGAGAATCTACCACAACCACTGCTCCCTTCTGTCTGTTATGTCATCAAAATAATTAGTGGATCAGTCAGTCAACAATTTTTTAATCTTTTAGCAGTATTTAATATGTATACTGGGGAACTGATTCATAGAAATGTTTTATAACCCAAAGTCTTCATTGCCTAGATGAGGCTGTTTCCAGCAAGTTCATGGATACCCGCTGGAGCTCATTGATCTAAGTGGTCAGTTCCACAGGAGCTCATTCATGATTACTGAGGCAAGATTGGCCAAATACTGCAATGTTCAATTGAAGCAGTCAATCTGAATTTTCTTCTTTTCCCCACACACAAAAGAATCAACCCACACAAATTTCAAACCAACACCACACAAAAATATATCACACAACAATAAGTCCAATCATTAATCACTTTACTGAAATATAATCTTGATCAGCTTTGCTTAAAATCTGTTAAGTAGGTGAAACTAACCAACTTTTACACCTTATCCAGTGTACAAAAATCAACCATATTTTAACCACTTCATCCCAGTTTCATGATCATTCAATATGGAAAGTAGGAAGACGATAGTATTTATGGTCTTTGAGTTATCATCTTAACAAGCTGAAAAGTTTTATTTCATCAACAGATATATTTCAAAATTCTCCCTCAAAATACTCTATCTTTTACCCTGCACACCAACTCACACTCATATACACGTACAAAATTGATTAATGTGCACTTATTTCTCAGTATCTTAACTCCACGCTTTAAAATGTTGGAGCTCCAACAACTGTAACCTTGACAGTTTTATCTTAAAACAATTCACAATAATTACACACAATCGGTCTATATAGTGATAGCAGAATAAAAGTAAGGAAAAATTTATAACAAGTATAATCTTCTAGAAAAGAGAACTGCACCCTTATATGTACATAAACAAAATTCATGTTGAAAGTGAAGAACTCCTTATCTTTGCGAGTGTGTACATTCACGCGCAAAGTGTCCATTCTTCCCACACTTCCAACATGTCAATTTCCTCTTTATCTCATGCCCACGGGCTTTTCCTCTGGCCACTCTGCGGCGCTGACCTTTGCCCTTTCCTACAAAATACACTTCTTCCTCACACACCATTATGACTGCTCCGGCAGGTTTAAAAACTGCTGTTTTTGGTGTAAAAGCATGGTCTGGTGTACTTTTCACTCCACATCTCTCTTGCCTTTTTGTAAAATCACTGGGTGTTCCTCTTTTATGGTATCAATACTTGTTGTGGAGTTTAACTGTAATTTTCCCAAGAAATTAACTGTCTCTCGCCACATTTTTAAGTGTTCAGGTGATGCTGGATCTTTGGTCATCGTCTGTGGTCTGGTGAGTGTAGGGAGGTGGAGGAGGCGCGCTTGCTGTAGCTTCAGTATTATCTTTTACCCATAAAGGGCTGCGCCTGCATTCTGCGGAGGGGGCCTCTGGCTCCCTCCCGGTGTCTCGTTATCAATTTCATTTTTATTATAAAAGATGCTCTTAAGATCGTCTTGTCCCTGCTTCAGTTTATTTTGACTTTATTCTCAGCCTCCGCCGCCTGTAGGCTTCACTTTTCCACTTTAGTGCATTTTCTAACCCACACTTGCTTTTTTGCAGAGTCCTTAACTTTCCTCTTTATATTATCCACTAATTCTGTTGTTGCTTCTGGCTGTAATTTCCCTGAGAAATTGAACTGTTTTTGCCACATGCTTAAATGTTTAGATGACCCGGGATATTAACCTCCATATACCTAAAATCATTAGACTGTGGTTGTGTGTCATGTTTACTGTGAGAACAACAGCAGTTACCCATTTAGCTGTTCGTGGGGTTATCTCATAGGGAGATCTAAATGAACAGGCTGTTGTTCTTTTTTTTTTTTTTTTTTACTGTTTGATCACTGATCAGTCTGAAAAGTGTCACCACTTCGACCTCTGAGAGGTGGGTGACCTTGCTTAAGGCTTCTTTCCAGACTCGTAGGTTCACAAACAGGTGTGGTGCGTATAGAACGCTTACAACCTACTTCACAGACAGGGCTTCGTTTCTGCCAGTGGGTTAAAACTGGTGACAGGCCCCCGCGATTCAGTTGAGCACATTCTCAGTCATAAAAACACACACATTCACACCGCTGCGCTTCAGCTGTTATCACGTTTTAGCTCTGCTGTTATCACGCTTCTGCTCCAACCGGTTTTTAGCTATATCAGAATTTATATATTTATATAATATATATCGGAATTTTACGGCTCGCCCACCGAAGGTTTCACCGACCTAACACTGTACAGTTTTTACGCGCTGTTCCGGATCCGAAAGTGGTCTTTTGTCTCTTGCTTCTTTTAATTGCTAATTATAACTGCTGCCGGCTCAATCTGGAGCCAACAGCCACATCAGGTGTCTGACACAGCGGGAAATGCAGCGCGCGCACGTGGCTCCGTAACAGATGGTCTTTAACCCCTGCGCCACCTGACTTTTCTCTTTCTCTCCCAGAGAGTAAAATTTAACGCTTTACAGCCAGGCTTTAGCCTCACACCTTACGGTGTTTAAGCCAAGAGACAAACCAAAAAGACATTACGGGGTTTTTCCTCGCGGTGGTCCCGGCCGCACGCACGTGCACATAAAGAAAAGCAGTCTCACCCCTGATCACACTCTGTCACCACTGCTGAAGTCCGTATGCCTTCACCCCGGCAAGCGTCGACCCACTAGGGAGGAGACCCGTCACCCCCAGAAAAGGGTCTGCGGGAACTAGTCCGGCCGTGGCCACGGTCTTCCGACGGGCTCCTCCGTCACGGGCCGACCAACCGGTCTGTTGGCATCCGGCTCGAAGGACTAAGATGTCAGAGGTTGAAATCTGTAAAAAGCAACTCAATTAACTAAACACAGAGAATGATCACGCCAGAGACTGAATTTCATTTCCTGATCAGGGAGAGCCAGCATGACCCCTCGTCACTGTCCTTCAGTCAGCTCTGAAGGGCCCGCCCACTTTGCTCCTGAATTTATTAAGACACAGACATATTACAGAACAATATACAAGGCACAGCTGTGTTTTTCAGTCAATTCATTCTGTATCACTTCGCACCTGGAAGGCGCCCTGCAGTCTTGCTCAGACAGATAGTAATTGTTCTTCAAGTTGAAACATTACAGCGCCAGCCTCGAACTTATGTATAGGCTGTGTTATTCTCTGCTCAAGGCCGAAATATTAATCTGTGCTTGACAAAAACATAGCTCTTAGCAAAACAATCTGCGAATTCTTTCACCAAAAAATGTTACTTTTCTCTGTGTTCAGCATTCAGCAAAAGAAACAAGTGTTGTTTTCTCATGGAACAGTTGTAATGATTACTCAACACTTTAGTTTATATTACTGTTTTAAACAATGAGTGATTATTTAGAAGAATAGTGGTACATGAACTCTGACATATATATATATATATATATATATATATATATCTATATATATATATATATATATATATATATATATATATATATATATATGGAAAACAGAGAACAGAATCAGAGCTGCAGTAACTACAGAGGCATAAAGTTGATCAGCCACAGTATGAAGTTATGGGAAAGAGTAGTAGAAGCTAGGCTTAGAAAACAGGTGAAGATCTGTGAGCAGCAATATGGTTTCATGCCGAGAAAGAGCACTACAGATGCAATGTTTGCTCTGAGAATACTGTTGAAGTACAGAGAAGGCCAGAAAGAGTTACATTGTGTGTTTGTGGACTTAGAAAAAAGCTTATGATAGGGTGCCAAGAGAAGAGCTGTGGTATTGTATGAGGAAGTCTGGAGTGGCAGAGAAGTATGTTAGGGTAGTGCAGGACATGTACAAGAATAGTGTGACAGAGGTGAGATGCGCAGATCGGAATGACAGGACTCATTCAGGTGGTGGGATTACACCAAGGATCAGCTCTGAGTCCTTTCTTGTTTGCAGTGGTGATGGACAGGTTGAACGGATGAGATCAGACAGGAGTCCCCATGGACTATGATGTTTGCAGATGACATTGTGATCTGTAGTGAGAGTAGAGAGCAAGTTGTGTCTAGTCTGGGGAGGTGGAGATATGCTTTGGAGAGAAGGGGAATGAAAGTCAGTAGAAGCAAGACTAAGTACATGTGTGTGAATGGGAGGAAGGCCAGTGGAATAGTGCAGTTACAAGGAGTAGAAGTGGTGAAAGTAGATGAGTTTAAATATTTGGGGTCAACTGTTCAAAGTAATGGAGAGTGTGGTGGAGAGGTGAAGAAGAGAGTGCAGGCAGGGTGGAGTGGATGGAGAAAGGTGGCAGGAGTGATTTGCGACCGAAGAATATCAGCAAGAGTGAAGGGGAAAGTTTACAACACAGTAGTGAGACCAGCTATGTTGTACGGCTTAGAGATGGTGGCACTAACAAAAAGACAGGAGGCAGAGCTGGAGGTGGCAGAGCTGAAGATGTTGAGATTCTCTTTGGGAGTGACAAGAATGGACAAGATTAGGAATGAACATATCAGAGGGACAGCTCAGGTGGGACGGTTTGGAGACAAAGTCAGAGAGGTGAGATTGAGATGGTTTGGACATGTGCAGTGGAGGGATCCAGGGTATATAGGGAAAAGGATGCTGAGGATGGAGCCATCAGGCAGGAGTAGAAGAGGGAGGCCAAAGAGGAGGTTCATGGATGTGTGAGGGAGGACATGCAGGTGGTTGGTGTGACAGAGGAAGATACAGAGGACAGGGTGAGATGGAAACGATTGATCTGCTGTGGTGACCCCTAACGGGAACAGCCGAAAGACAAAGACGAAGGAGGCTGTTCTGGCACAATACGTGGGTTGATAATGAATGTTCTAGATGATAGCTGATCTCAGGAGAAAAACCAGAGCAACAGGATCATAGTGCTCATAAAACGGTTGTTAGATCAAGTGTGATGTGATGGCTGATGCAGTGTCCATTAAGTCTATGTCAAACTTGTATAGGCATGCTCAGTCTTTTAGAAGTAGAATTTCATATCCAGGTAAGGTTGATCATGCAGTAGTTGTGGAAAATATTGTTGATCTTTTGCCAGCAAATTCAGTGCATTGTGTAATCGTGTCCATATGACAAAAGTGAAATGTGTAAGTCACAGTCTGAAATTAATCAGTTAATATGTGCTAATAGTAGTGTTGATGGTACATGTACACATGGTGTTCATAGTATCACAGTATCTGACGTTGAGGGTGTTAAAGAACTTAAATGTAATGAGAGAGAGATGGTACCCCTGAGCTTGCAACGGATCATATTATTTATGGTAGTTGTATGTTGTACTCTCCATTTTGTATACTGCCATGATTTAGTGTGGTTTACACCTGTTGGTATGTCAGATGACACTATGGTGCCCATCCCAAAGGGTAGGTGGTTAAATTTAACAGTGTCATTTAACTTTCGTGCCGTCCACTTTAGGAAGTGTTGTTTGTAAATTACTTGACATTATCCTTTTTAAGGAAACCACCAAATTATGTACTAGTAATTTGCATTGATAAGGATGGTTTGTTTACTGGTATGTGTACTGCAATGGTTGTTGAAACCATTTCATATTATGTCAGTGATGGCTCTCGTGTAGGGGCTATTGCAGTGGTGGGCACAGTTCCGATAATACTATAACAGATAATTATCGAAGATAATGTTTTCATTATCGGATTATCTTTTTAGATAACTTTCAAAACCATTATCTTACTAATTATCTTCCGATACATTTTTGTCCGATAACTTTTAGACCAATAACATAGTAAACAAAGATGGACAGTGACAAACACTTTTAAAATTTAAAATCAGTTGAGACCTGTTAAAAGTTTCCTAACAGATGCATAGTTCTACCCTCTGCAAACAGAAGAGAGCTGCTTCCAGAAGAAACCACTCTATCCTCTGCAGGCAAAAGAAAACAAAAAAATTTCCTTTAACACCATACTGATACACTGGCAATATCACCCAAGTCATCCAGAGACTTACATTTTTAACTTATGGTTCAGATTTTAACCAAACTTATTTTGGACAAGTTATTTCAATCAATCAATCAATTTTTTTTTTATATAGCGCCAAATCACAACAAACAGTTGCCCCAAGGCGCTTTATATTGTAAGGCAAGGCCATACAATAATTATGTAAAACCCCAATGGTCAAAACGATCCCCTGTGAGCAAGCACTTGGCTACAGTGAGAAGGAAAAACTCCCTTTTAACAGGAAGAAATCTCCAGCAGAACCAGGCTCAGGGAGGGGCAGTCTTCTGCTGGACTGGTTGGGGCTGAGGGAGAGAACCAGGAAAAAGACATGCTGTGGAGGGGAGCAGAGATCAATCACTAACGATTAAATGCAGAGTGGTGCATACAGAGCAAAAAGAGAAAGAAACAGTGCATCATGGGAACCCGCCAGCAGTCTACCTCTATAGCAGCATAACTAAGGGATGGTTCAGGGTCACCTGATCCAGCCCTAACTATAAGCTTTAGCAAAAAGGAAAGTTTTAAGCCTAATCTTAAAAGTAGAGAGGGTGTCTGTCTCCCTGATCTGAATTGGGAGCTGGTTCCACAGGAGAGGAGCCTGAAAGCTGAAGGCTCTGCCTCCCATTCTACTCTTACAAACCCTAGGAACTACAAGTAAGCCTGCAGTCTGAGAGCGAAGCGCTCTATTGGGTGATATGGTACTACGAGGTCCCTAAGATAAGATGGGACCTGATTATTCAAAACCTTATAAGTAAGAAGAAGAATTTTAAATTCTATTCTAGAATTAACAGGAAGCCAATGAAGAGAGGCCAATATGGGTGAGATATGCTCTCTCCTTCTAGTCCCCGTTAGTACTGTAGCTGCAGCATTTTGAATTAACTGAAGGCTTTTTAGGGAACTTTTAGGACAACCTGATAATAATGAATTACAATAGTCCAGCCTAGAGGAAATAAATGCATGAATTAGTTTTTCAGCATCACTCTGAGACAAGACCTTTCTAATTTTAGAGATATTGCGTAAATGCAAAAAAGCAGTCCTACATATTTGTTTAATATGCGCTTTGAATGACATATCCTGATCAAAAATGACTCCAAGATTTCTCACAGTATTACTAGAGGTCAGGGTAATGCCATCCAGAGTAAGGATCTGGTTAGACACCATATTTCTAAGATTTGTGGGGCCAAGTACAATAACTTGTTTTATCTGAGTTTAAAAGCAGGAAATTAGAGGTCATCCATGTCTTTGTCTGTAAGACAATCCTGCAGTTTAGCTAATTGGTGTGTGTCCTCTGGCTTCATGGATAGATAAAGCTGGGTATCATCTGCGTAACAATGAAAATTTAACCAATACTGTCTAATAATGCTGCCTAAGGGAAGCATGTATAAAGTGAATAAAATTGGTCCTAGCACAGAACCTTGTGGAACTCCATAATTAACTTTAGTCTGTGAAGAAGATTCCCCATTTACATGAACAAATTGTAATCTATTAGACAAATATGATTCAAACCACCGCAGCGCAGTGCCTTTAATACCTATGGCATGCTCTAATCTCTGTAATAAATTTTATGGTCAACAGTATCAAAAGCAGCACTGAGGTCTAACAGAACAAGCACAGAGATGAGTCCACTGTCCGAGGCCATAAGAAGATCATTTGCAACCTTCACTAATGCTGTTTCTGTACTATGATGAATTCTAAAACCTGACTGAAACTCTTCAAATAGACCATTCCTCTGCAGATGATCAGTTAGCTGTTTTACAACTACCCTTTCAAGAATTTTTGAGAGAAAAGGAAGGTTGGAGATTGGCCTATAATTAGCTAAGATAGCTGGGTCAAGTGATGGCTTTTTAAGTAATGGTTTAATTACTGCCACCTTAAAAGCCTGTGGTACATAGCCAACTAACAAAGATAGATTGATCATATTTAAGATCGAAGCATTAAATAATGGTAGGGCTTCCTTGAGCAGCCTGGTAGGAATGGGGTCTAATAAACATGTTGATGGTTTGGATGAAGTAACTAATGAAAATAACTCGGACAGGACAATCGGAGAGAAAGAGTCTAACCAAATACCGGCATCACTGAAAGCAGCCAAAGATAACGATACGTCTTTGGGATGGTTATGAGTAATTTTTTCTGTAATAGTTAAAATTTTGTTAGCAAAGAAAGTCATGAAGTCATTACTACTTAAAGTTAATGGAATACTCAGCTCAATAGAGCTCTGACTCTTTGTCAGCCTGGCTACAGTGCTGAAAAGAAACCTGGGGTTGTTCTTATTTTCTTCAATTAGTGATGAGTAGAAAGATGTCCTAGCTTTACGGAGGGCTTTTTTATAGAGCAACAGACTCTTTTTCCAGGCTAAGTGAAGATCTTCTAAATTAGTGAGATGCCATTTCCTCTCCAACTTACGGGTCATCTGCTTTAAGCTGCGAGTTTGTGAGTTATACCACGGAGTCAGGCACTTCTGATTTAAAGCTCTCTTTTTCAGAGGAGCTACAGCATCCAAAGTTGTCTTCAATGAGGATGTAAAACTATTGACGAGATACTCTATCTCACTTACAGAGTTTAGGTAGCTACTCTGCACTGTGTTGGTATATGGCATTAGAGAACATAAAGAAGGAATCATATCCTTAAACCTAGTTACAGCGCTTTCTGAAAGACTTCTAGTGTAATGAAACTTATTCCCCACTGCTGGGTAGTCCATCAGAGTAAATGTAAATGTTATTAAGAAATGATCAGACAGAAGGGAGTTTTCAGGGAATACTGTTAAGTCTTCTATTTCCATACCATAAGTCAGAACAAGATCTAAGATATGATTAAAGTGGTGGGTGGACTCATTTACATTTTGAGCAAAGCCAATAGAGTCTAATAATATATTAAATGCAGTGTTGAGGCTGTCATTCTCAGCATCTGTGTGGATGTTAAAATCGCCCACTATAATTATCTGAGCTAAGCACTAAGTCAGACAAAAGGTCTGAAAATTCACAGAGAAACTCACAGTAATGACCAGGTGGACGATAGATAATAATAAATAAAACTGGTTTTTGGGACTTCCAATTTGGATGTACAAGACTAAGAGTCAAGCTTTCAAATGAATTAAAGCTCTGTCTGGGTTTTTGATTAATTAATAAGCTGGAATGGAAGATTGCTGCTAATCCTCCGCCTCGGCCCGTGCTACGAGCATTCTGACAGTTAGTGTGACTCAGGGGTGTTGACTCATTTAAACTAACATATTCATCCTGCTGTAACCAGGTTTCTGTAAGGCAGAATAAATCAATATGTTGATCAATTATTATATCATTTACCAACAGGGACTTAGAAGAGAGAGACCTAATGTTTAATAGACCACATTTAACTGTTTTAGTCTGTGGTGCAGTTGAAGGTGCTATATATTTTTTCTTTTTGAATTTTTATGCTTAAATAGATTTTTGCTGGTTATTGGTGGTCTGGGAGCAGACACCGTCTCTACGGGGATGGGGTAATGAGGGGATGGCAGGGGGAGAGAAGCTGCAGAGAGGTGTGTAAGACTACAACTCTGCTTCCTGGTCCCAACCCTGGATAGTCACGGTTTGGAGGATTTAAGAAAATTGGCCAGATTTCTAGAAATGAGAGCTGCTCCATCCAAAGTGGGATGGATGCCGTCTCTCCTAACAAGACCAGGTTTTCCCCAGAAGCTTTGCCAATTATCTATGAAGCCCACCTCATTTTTTGGACACCACTCAGACAGACAGCAATTCAAGGAGAACATGCGGCTAAACATGTCACTCCCGGTCCGATTGGGGAGGGGCCCAGAGAAAACTACAGAGTCTGACATTGTTTTTGCAAAGTTACACACCGATTCAATGTTAATTTTAGTGACCTCCGATTGGCGTAACCGGGTGTCATTACTGCCGATGTGAATTACAATCTTACCAAATTTACGCTTAGCCTTAGCCAGCAGTTTCAAATTTCCTTCAATGTCGCCTGCTCTGGCCCCCGGAAGACAATTGACTATGGTTGCTGGTGTCGCTAACTTCACATTTCTCAAAACAGAGTCGCCAATACCAGGTTTGATCCTCGAGTCGTCGAGTGGGGAAAAACGGTTAGAAATGTGATTGGGTTGGCGGTGTACACGGGGCTTCTGTTTAGAACTACGCTTCCTCCTCACAGTCACCCAGTCGGCCTGCTTTCCCGGCTGCTCGGGATCTGCCAGAGGGGAACTAACGGCGGCTAAGCTACCTTGGTCCGCACCGACTACAGGGGCCTGGCTAGCTGTAGAATTTTCCACGGTGCGGAGCCGAGTCTCCAATTCGCCCAGCCTGGCCTCCAAAGCTATGAATAAGCTACACTTATTACAAGTACCGTTACTGCTAAAGGAGGCTGAGGAATAACTAAACATTTCACACCCAGAGCAGAAAAGTGCGGGAGAGACAGGAGAAGAGCTAAGAGCTAGTAGCTGCGCTAAGCTAGCGGATTCCTAAAAACACGCAAAGTGAATAATGTGTAAATAATTTAGAGGTGATTCAGCAGAAGGAGTGCTTTAGTTAAGGCACATGAAGATTACACTGGGAAACAAATCGTTATCTAGATAACTAGATCAATCTAACTGCGCAGATTAAACAGCTAACAGATACAGCAAAACACCGCTGTGCTCCGGAACAGGAAGTGATACAATACCGCAGTGAGAGCCAACCACCAGTAGAGGCAAGCAAGTATTTAAAATTACTGTCATGTCTGAAGTTTTATGAAGTGAAAATATCAGATATATGTTTTAGTTTTAAAGTAATGTGCTCATTTTTAAGGTTTAAGTAGTGAGCACATGTTGTGTCCAGCAGTGCATTATGGGTAGGATAGTCTAATCTCAGTATGTTCACGACAGGACAAAAGACACTCTGTTCAGGCTCCACGGACATCAGCATTAAACTCTAGTGCCTAATACTCATGAATATATTCTCTGGGTTTATACACGTTATTGTATTTGCGTTTGTTAAATTCCACACATCTTAAATGTAGCAGACACGGATTATCTGGGATGGCAAGTTTTTCAGGCCTCTACTGCCATCTACTGGCCATCTACTGGCCAGTAGTGTTCATAGCAGTATTCACCCTAAGTACTAAGCATCTGGGTACCAGTAGATGACAGTGTTCTATTTATTTTGACCCCGGTTATATCAGATGGTTGTCAAATAAACTTTTTGGCTTTGCAAAGCCAAAAAGTTTTTTTTGTTTTTTTTTTACAAATTAAGTTTAAAAACAAAACAACAAAAAAATATTACAAGACAGCTCTGCGGTGTTTACACAGGCACAGTGTGAGCGGTTGGACACTTGTAGCTCTTCAGCAGCAGGAAAACCTCATGACGGCCAACCAGAATAATATCAAACAGGTTTGATTTTCATTCAACCGTACGATCGACGATCAGGAGGTGGTTGTGAGATGTTAAACGCAGCTTGTTACTCCATGTACACTACATGATGCAGGACGCATGATTAACTTGAAACTCGGTCCAAAAAATTCCCGCATGAATGAAAAATCATGTGAAAAAGGGCCAAACTCGCACAGTGTAAAGCCAACATTTATGTGTCAAGACAATATTGAGTGCACGTTTACATCATCATCAAACGTGCGCACGGCACTAATAAAATGAGCGCACATTCTCTCCACATGCAAACATTTTGCAATGACACTTCCAGGGCTCCATAAAAATGCCTGTTTTTACAAATAAAAAATGGAATATTTTACAAAAGCACATTTATCTGTAAACACCAACACACGACACACGTCACATTAACGTGTTGGATTACATAATGAATGACTGAACCAATCAGTGTTTAGCAGAGGCACTTTTACCCAGAATCCTTTGCGATCTGTCTGTGTTTGTTACAAAACCGAACCGAAAATAGAATTAGTGCATTATTCAACATTAAAAGATATATGTTATATTTTAACTTTGTACAAATGATAGAATTGACATTAATGGAGTTAATCTGTCAGTATTACAGTATTAATGTTTTTTATAACTCAAAACCATAAGTCACCATGACTTTATTTTCCAAGACCTCCGCCTGACCGGAGCGTTGTGATTGATAAAGAGTTGGGCTTTATGGCTGCTCTCAGGATGCCTCTGTGCTGGAAGCTGTGTAGCAAACGAGCTTCCAGCAGGGGGAAAGATGTTCAAAGACAAGAGTTTGGCCTCATTGTTTGGGTCAGTTGTCACTTTTAATATTAATAGAAGCTATTGTGAAGTTAAAACTCAAATTCAGTTTATTAGTAGTTGCAAATGTACCAGAGACAATATTGGAATTTATCTGTTATCTATAACTTCCGATACATTTTTGGGTGGTTTATCGTTTTATCTTTATCAAAGATAACTTTTCAGTTATCTGATTATCTGTTATCAAAGTAAATTTTTTGGTTATCTGTGCCTACCATTGGACTATTGTTAGATGCAAGTAGGCTAAAGCATTTGACAGGGCTAATTACTGTCATTTATTTAGAGTTTTAATATGTATCTCAGTCAACAACTGGGTTAGATGGGAGAATATTTGTTCCCCCTATTTTTCAATCTCTAATGGTGTTAAACAAGGTAGGGTCATGTCTCCTATTTTATTTTGTGTGTATATTGATGGTTTGATCAACAAATTGCAAAGTCTGGCTGTTGGCTGTCATATGGGTAGTGTCTGTGCTGGTGCATTTAGTTATGCAGATATCAAATTACTGGCACCTAGTGTTGGTGCATTAGAATGTATGATTGCTGTTTGTGAGGAGTATGCAAAAAACAAAAAAACATTTTGTTTAATGGTAAAAAGAGGGAGCTCTTTATTTACAAGTGTACTAGGGCCGGACCATCACATCCTGTTATTTTTGAATTGATGAAGTTACTTACTTGGGCCTTGAACTTTATAAAGACATTTTTAGTTTCACTGATGTCAAACGTGTGGCAGTTTTTGATCATCAGTGTAATATGGTTTTTGCTGATTTTAAAAATGCTAACTCAGTCATCAGGAATAAGGTTGGGTATCAAGATCAATAACCAGTTCTTTTCGGGTATCGTTAAGAAATGATTCAATCCACCGATATCAATAGTCTTTCTGCTTAACGATTCCCTTAAAGGTCCTTCAGAGTGGCCGTTATTTTTGAGGGTGTTTGTAGGGAAAATGATCATTTCTCTGCGTTGATTACAGACCCTGCAGCGGTTCTGTAATCAACCATTCCTGCAGCGCGACTCCACTTTGAAATAACATGGTAAATGGACTGCATTTATATAGTGCTTTTCCATCTGCATCAGATGCTCAAAGTGCTTTACAAATAATGCCTCACATTCACCCCAATGTCAGGGTGCTGCCATACAAGGTGCTCACTACACTCCAGGAGCAATAGGGGATTAAAGACCTTGCCCAAGGGCCCTTAGTGATTTTCCAGTCAGGCTGGGATTTGAACCAAGGATCTTCTGGTGTCAAGCCCAATGTCTAACCACTAGACCATTACATCCCCATTTGAAGCGTGAACCAATGAAGCAGTGCTTCAATCCACTGGCTCGTTGGTTCTCTTTGATTCACTGCTTTTCAGAAGCAGCAAGTCTGTTTCTTAACTCCTCTCAAAGCCATTGATATATGTTAATCGTGAGTCACTTTTGTGTGGATTAAAGTCACTAACTGGAACTCTTGTCTTGTTGCAGTCAAGAAACGAGACTCGTCCTCCGTTCCGATGGCACAGCTCCAAATGCTGCGTGGCTCTCTGCCGAGGCACAGTACAGTTGCTGTAAATAAAATGACACCACTTTCCAAACATTGTAATACAAACAATAAACTACAATTGACTAAAATGTTTTTTCCTCCCAAAATGAGAGATCCTGCATTCTTTATGAATTACATCCTAACTCTGAGCTCAGACGTACAGAGAGACATTCATGCCAATAATGTCTGAAAGGAAATGCTTTTGACAAAAACTACAAATTTTGTTTATTTCTATTTATGTCCAGAGATCAATGATTCACTCAGTGGCGGCTGGCCCATAGGGGGCGCTTGGGCGCTGCCCTCCTAGATGTGGAGGGGAAAAGTCATAATATATATATATATACGAGGTCTGTCCGTAAAGTATAGGTCCTTTTTATTTTTTTCAAAAACTATATGGATTTCATTCATATGTTTTTACGTCAGACATGCTTGAACCCTCGTGCGCATGCGTGAGTTTTTCCACGCCTGTCGGTGACGTCATTCGCCTGTGAGCACTCCTTGTGGGAGGAGTCGTCCAGCCCCTCATCGGAATTCCTTTGTCTGAGAAGTTGCTGAGAGACTGGCGCTTTGTTTGAAGTTTCAGAAGAAGTCGGTTTCAGCATTTTATCCGGATATTCCACTGTTAAGAGATTTTTTTAATGAAAGACGTGCGGGCGGATCTCCAGCTGATAAACAATTTCTCATATACTCACTCCACTGAAAGCCATCAAAAGCCAACTGGATTTTAACAAATGGTTATCAACACGGAGGTGTTTTTCCTGTGCCGCCGCGCCGCGTCGGCTGCGTCCCGACGCGCGGACCCGTCCGCACGTCTTTCATTAAAAAAATCTCCTGTAACAGTGGAATATCCGGATAAAATGCTGAAACCGACTTCTTCTGAAACGTCTCTGTTCTCTCACGACGTCCTGGATCAATAGAGCCTGAAATGTGGAGGTTTTAAGCTTGAAACAGGCTGATGACGCTGCCTGAGAGCGCTGCGCGACGTCTCGCACCGTGAAAAGTCCTTAAAGCGACAGAATCACCTCAAAATCTCTCATCAGCTGTTACAATTTTCACTGAAAACCAGCTTAATTTTTCGAACCGTGTCCACTTCGATGTGTCTCACAGGTTTAGAAAAAATTTTGATCAAACAAAGCGCCAGTCTCTCAGCAACTTCTCAGACAAAGGAATTTCGACGAGGGGCTGGACGACTCCTCCCTCAAGGAGTGCTCACAGGCGAATGACGTCACCGACAGGCGTGGAAAAACTCACGCATGCGCACGAGGGTTCAAGCATGTCTGACGTAAAAACATATGAATGAAATCCATATAGTTTTTGAAAAAAAAATAAAAAGGACCTATACTTTACGGATAGCCCTCGTGTGTATATATATGTATATATATATATATATATATATATATATATATATATATATATATTTAAAAAGTATTATCAATGTCAGTTTTACTTAATAGTATGTGCCTACATGTAATATGAATGATTAAAACAACACTTACTCCAACTGACTCTCATTCACACAGTGCATTTCCACCGACAGAAACAGAGAACGTATCATTCCTCGTCTTGGGCAGTCATTCAAAGCGCCCTTGAAGTGCAGCAAAATAACCAATTGTATGTGGTTGCTAGGGAAAATTAATAAATATTTGGCAAATCAGCATTGCCAAAATTAATGGCTTTGGGGTACCGGAATTTTAGCCCTTGCTACAAAAATGCGTGAACGTTAGATTGCTACCATCAGTGATATACGTGACGCTGCAGCTGTTGCTGTCAGTCAGTCAGGCAGGAAGAGATGATGTGACGACGACGTTTGGGTTATATTTATTTATTTACATTTTGTCTGTGTGTTTTGCTGGAGTAAGTTGAAGAACTCTTCAGAGATTTAAAACGGGACAAAACTAATCAAATCAATGACACCAAAGTTTGGCGGGGATCCTTTTGGAGGCGCATGGAGGTGCGCACATCAGATCTTTCTCGTGGTTTAATGACAACTGCACATCCCGGTTGGAGGAGAAACGTTTGTCTGACTCGTTATAAACCGTGTCAGGCTTCATTCACACTGTCAGCGTGCACACGTCACGGAGGCTGCTGATCTGCGGGGTGGAAATGAGCGCATCCACCTCTGCCAGCTGCGGACTGACTCCTCTGGATCCACTTCAGCTCAGGTTTTCTGACGAGCTGCTCGGATTTATTCCCGAATGTTGCTCCTGGTGTGGAAACGAGGATGAAAGTTTAAGATAAAACGAATGAGTGATGTTTTTTTGTTTGTTTTCAGGGGTCAAAGCTGTGATCTTTATTGGGACAGCAGACCAGTTATAATGGTAATAGGGGAGGCCGGGGCTGTTTGTAACAGTGTTCAAAGCTGCAGCCATGCTGGTATTTTGATTTCACTTTACACGTTATGAGGATCAGTCCACAGAAGTGAAACATTCTTTGGAGTATTCCACACTCTAAAACAAATTATTTGCTCAGTTTAAAAACAAAACAAACCCCTAAAATAGCAATTTGCATGTTTTTTTTAAAGAAATTCTAACTCAGCCACTGAGTTCACACAAGACACTTATAGTCAGACAAACCCAAGTTTAGCAACGCATTTAAGTGGTTTTGTATACTTAATTTGCTTTGTCCTCTACACTGTTAATTAATTTTAACCAATTTAATTTAAAGGTTTTGGTGTTATTAGTCAAGTTATTTAATTTAAGTTTTTCAAGCTTCTTTAGTTTGCCTCCATTCCACTCAGTAATGTTCATGCAAAATATTACCTTAATTTTCTCTCTCTCTCTCTCTCTCTCTCTCTCTCTCACACTCACTCACACACACACACACTCTCTCTCTCTCTCTCACTCACACACACACACACACACACTCTCTCTCTCTCTCTCACTCACACGCTCTCTCTCTCTCTCTCTCTCTCTCTCTCTCTCTCTCTCTCTCTCTCTCTCTCTCTCTCTCTCTCTCTCTCTCTCTCTCTCTCTCTCTCTCTCTCTCTCTCTCTCTCTCACACTCTCTCTCTCTCTCTCGGAAGGTGGTGTGAACATTGTCGTATGTACATAATGTTCTTTTGTCAATTGAAGAATTTTTCCATATTTTGAAAGAGTGTAAATTTGCTGATATTTTCTTTTTTGTTAAGGGGGTGTCATTGTGAACCCCAGGATCTGTTTGTCTGTAGATAATGGCAGTTCAGTACAGTTTGGTGTACTATGTGTGTAATTGGTGTTAAATGGTGAAATGTTCTTTGCTCAAGAACTTGAGTGTTGTATTTGATACTGTTCCTTTCCAAAGTAGAAATGGGGCCTAATATAGCTGTAAATGGTTAACTTTATCTTTAAAACTGCTGATTTTGAGAAGGACATGAAATGATTATTGTGGAATTGTAGTAAGTTTCTGACTGTTCACTTGAATTCCTGTACTGGACAAGGCAAGGGAATCTATTGGCACAGCAGCCCCACCAAGACTGTTTTTCACCAGCCGCCACTGGATGCACTATATAGAGTTTATGTCCAGAGTCTAAGGATCCAGTGACCAATTTCACATTTATTTACTTTAAGACTCAATAAAATGATGTTGACATAGAAAACCTGTAAAGCCTACTTTTAGTACACAGAAACTTCAAGAGGTATTGATAAGGGGAATCTATAAGGAATCAGATCAATAAGCGGAATCGGTAATGATATCGATAAAATCTTATCAATACCCATCCCTAATCAGGAATGAGTTGTGTCATAAGTATTGTACTTCATTTTATGATGGCAAAATTTTTCCTTTATGCACAAATGAAATTGAAACAGTTTGTTGTGCTTTGACAAAGGCACTACATAAAGTCTGGCATGTGCTGTATGTATTGTAGTATCTTGTTATATCTTGCAAATTAAGTATTGAGCTTCATTTTGCTTAATGTTGTATAAAATGTATTGATAATGTGTAATAATGATGATGATGTTGTTAGTACAATCAGCACTAGTACTGCAAGCAGTCATATACGGGCCCTCGTGTCCCCGCCACCGCCTCCCAGGGCCAGAGCAATTTCTGTTCAGGGGCTGACCCTCATCACACATGTGAAGTTTCAAGTCAGTAACCTGAATCAGAATCACCTTTATTGTCATTGCACAGTAAATCAGCACAACGAAATTTGCTTGTGCATCCTCAAAAACAATGCCCACCCTCACACTTAACTTACCCACACACATACGTCAATAAATATTAAGAACATTAGGAGATTTTTTTTGGTGGGGGGGTGGTGACGTTATAGGTTATGTTTAAAGCAAGTTTTATTGACTGGGACGGGTGACGGTATAACTGCTGTAATAGAATATGGTAGACAGCCCTCCCGTTCCATTTCTAGCCCATCATAGGGTGAAGGATTGTCATCTGGCCCGTATACCATAGAGCATAACCCAGTGGCCCAGTAATATAAAATAATATTAGGCAATGCCAACCCCCTATTAGTTCTATGTTTGCAAAGATGATCCTTCTTTATCTTATGAGACTTGTAATTCCACAAAAAAGGGAGAACAGCTGAGTCCAATTTGCTGAAAAAAGATTTGGCAAGATATATAAGCAGGTTTTGAAAAAGATAAAGTAGCCGAGGGAGGAAAATAATTTTGATAGTGTTCACTCTGCCCAATAGAGAAATGGGGAGTGTTTTCCAAAACTGCATATGGTTTGCTAACGTATCCAACAGGGCAGGGAAATTGGCCTTATAAAGATCTTGACAGTTCTTGGTAATTACTATCCCCAAATAGGTTGTTCTGTCTGATGCTATTCTGAGAGGTAACTGTTTAAGCCAATCTTGATCCAGAATTTGCACTGGTAATAGCTCACTTTTGCCCCGGTTAATCTTGTACCCTGAGAAACTGTCAAACAGATTATTTTCAAAATTGAAGGAATTTTAATCCTAGGCTGAGTGACAAATAACAAAATATCCTCTGCGTACAATGAAATCTTATTCCTGGTTTATTCTGTATTATAGCCATGTACTGTATGTCTGGATGCGAGTGGATAGTCTCGGCCAGTCGTTCTATGGCTAAGGCGAACAGCAGAGGGTTAAGTGGGCAACCCTGCCTCGTACCCCTACCCAGCAGGGAAGGATCAGAAAGAGTTTTATTAGTAAGTATTCTGGCACGGGGGCTATTGTATAAGAGCTTAATCCAGGAAACAAATTTATTACCACAATTGAGCTTCTGCAAGACTGAAAATAAGTATGCCCACTCGACCCGGTCTAACACTTTCTCAGCATCCAAACTCAGGATAATTAGGTCTTTTGGGGAAGTCTGGAAGAGTGCATGATGTTTAAAAGACATTTAAAATTGTGGAAGGAATTCTTTTGTAGGATAAACCCAGTTTGGTCTGGGTGAATCAGCTTGCACATAAATGCATTAAGTCTTCTGGCCAAGGTCTTGACCAAAAATTTTTGATCCACATTTAATAATGAGATTGGCCTGTAAGAGTTCATTTCCTCTAAATCTTTCCCTTTTTTTGGGGAGGAGGGTGATACTGGCTTCAGTCAGTGTCTGAGGCAGAACTCCCTTGTGGTACGACTGGCTGTACATTTTACGAAGATATGGGACCAGTAGTCCCCCAAACCTTTTATAAATCTCATTTCCGAGTCCATCAGGGCCAGAACGTTTACCATTTTTCATTGAACTAATAGTGTCTAATAAGTCTTTACAGGTGATATCTGCCTCTAGGGTGGCGTGGTCCGCTTGAATCAATGATGGAAGATCACAGTTATCTCGAAAGGTCTGCATTGTTTCCCCTACGGAATTAATTTCAGAAGTGTATAGTGTTTCATAAAACTGTCTAAATCTGTCATTAATATCCCTGGGAGATGTAATGGTATTGCCAGAACCTGATTTAATTTTGTGGATAGTCCTGTCGTTTTCAAGTTTTCTTAATTGTCCTGCCAACAATTTATGTGGCTTATCACCAAATTCAAAATGTTGTTTTTTTGTAAAAATAAAGGCTCTGCAGATCTTATCTGATAGTATCTTGTTCAGTTTGTATTTAAGAGTTGAAATTTTAATGTGCTTTTCTAACGAAGGGCGCAGGGCATTCTCCATATCGAGCTTGTGGGTTTCCTCCTCGAGTTCTACAACCCCAATTCCAATGATGTTGGGACGTTGTGTAAAATGTAAATAAAAACAGAATACAATGATTTGCAAATCCTTTTGGACCTATATTCAATTGAATGCATCACAAAGACAAGATATTTAATGTTCAATCTGCTAAACTTTGTTTTTTGTGCAAATATTTGCTCATTTTGAAATGGACGCCTGCAACACATTTCAAAAAGCTGGGACAGTGGTATGTTTACCACTGTGTTACATCACCTTTCCTTCTAACAACACTCAATAAGCGTTTGGGAACTGAAGACACTAATTGTTGAAGCTTTGCCGGTGAAATTCTTTCCCATTCTTGCTTGATGTACAACTTCATTTGTTCAACATTCTGGGGTCTCCATTTTCATATTTTGTGCTTGAAAAAAATGAGGTGAGCTTCATAGATAATTGGCAAAGCTTCTGGGGAAAACCTGGTCTTGTTAGGAGAGATGGCATCCATCCCACTTTGGATGGAGCAGCTCTCATTTCTAGCTTAAATGAGTCCACCCACCACTTTAATCATATCTTCGCTCTTGTTCTGACTTATGGTATGGAAATTGAAGACTTAACAGTATTCCCTGAAAACTCCCTTCTGTCTGATCATTTCTTAATAACATTTACATTTACTCTGGACTATCCAGCAGTGGGGAATGAGTTTCATTACACTAGAAGGCTTTCAGAAAGCGCTGTAACTAGGTTTAAGGATATGATTCCTTCTTTATGTTCTCTAATGCCATATACCAACACAGTGCAGAGTAGCTACCTAAACTCTGTAAGTGAGATAGAGTATCTCGTCAATAGTTTTACATCCTCATTGAAGACAACTTTGGATGCTGTAGCTCCTCTGAAAAAGAGAGCTTTAAATCAGAAGTGCCCGACTCCGTGGTATAACTCACAAACTCGCAGCTTAAAGCAGATAACCCGTAAGTTGGAGAGGAAATGGCGTCTCACTAATTTAGAAGATCTTCACTTAGCCTGGAAAAAGAGTCTGTTGCTCTATAAAAAAGCCCTCCGTAAAGCTAGGACATCTTACTACTCATCACTAATTGAAGAAAATAAGAACAACCCCAGGTTTCTTTTCAGCACTGTAGCCAGGCTGACAGAGTCAGAGCTCTATTGAGCCGAGTATTCCTTTAACTTTAACTAGTAATGACTTCATGACTTTCTTTGCTAATAAAATTTTAACTATTAGAGAAAAAATTACTCATAACCATCCCAAAGACGTATCGTTATCTTTGGCTGCTTTCAGTGATGCCGGTATTTGGTTAGACTCTTTCTCTCCGATTGTTCTGTCTGAGTTATTTTCATTAGTTACTTCCTCCAAACCATCAACATGTCTATTAGACCCCATTCCTACCAGACTGCTCAAGGAAGCCCTACCATTAATTAATGCTTCGATCTTAAATATGATCAATCTATCTTTATTAGATGGCTATGTACCACAGGCTTTTAAGGTGGCAGTAATTAAACCATTACTTAAAAAGCCATCACTTGACCCAGCTATCTTATCTAATTATAGGCCAATCTCCAACCTTCCTTTTCTCTCAAAAATTCTTGAGCTTGTTCTGTTAGACCTCAGTGCTGCTTTTGATACTGTAGGACTGCTTTTTTGCATTTACGCAATATCTCTAAAATCAGAAAGGTCTTGTCTCAGAGTGATGCTGAAAAACTAATTCATGCATTTATTTCCTCTAGGCTGGACTATTGTAATTCATTATTATCAGGTTGCCCTAAAAGTTCCCTGAAAAGCCTTCAGTTAATTCAAAATGCTGCAGCTAGAGTACTGACGGGGACTAGAAGGAGAGAGCATATCTCACCCATATTGGCCTCTCTTCATTGGCTTCCTGTTAATTCTAGAATAGAATTTAAAATTCTTCTTCTTACTTATAAGGTTTTGAATAATCAGGTCCCATCTTATCTTAGGGACTTCATAGTACCATATCACCCCAATAGAGCGCTTCGCTCTCAGACTGCAGGCTTACTTGTAGTTCCTAGGGTTTGTAAGAGTAGAATGGGAGGCAGAGCCTTCAGCTTTCAGGCTCACCTCCTGTGGAACCAGCTCCCAATTCGGATCAGGGAGACAGACACCCTCTCTACTTTTAAGATTAGGCTTAAAACTTTCCTTTTTGCTAAAGCTTATAGTTAGGGCTGGATCAGGTGACCCTGAACCATCCCTTAGTTATGCTGCTATAGACTTAGACTGCTGGGGGGTTCCCATGATGCACTGTTTCTTTCTCTTTTTGCTCTGTATGCACCACTCTGCATTTAATCATTAGTGATTGATCTCTGCTCCCCTCCACAGCATGTCTTTTTCCTGGTTCTCTCCCTCAGCCCCAACCAGTCCCAGCAGAAGACTGCCCCTCCCTGAGCCTGGTTCTGCTGGAGGTTTCTTCCTGTTAAAAGGGAGTTTTTCCTTCCCACTGTCGCCAAGTGCTTGCTCACAGGGGGTCGTTTTGACCGTTGGGGTTTTTACGTAATTATTGTATGGCCTTGCCTTACAATATAAAGCGCCTTGGGGCAACTGTTTGTTGTGATTTGGCGCTATATAAATAAAATTGATTGATTGATTGAGTTGTCCAGGTGGTTTCCATAGTAGAGAAGCTTGAATCATCGACTGGACTGGGTTGCTGGACGCGAGGACGTTTAGCTTCTTCTGCGATTTGAAGCGAAATGTCCTCACGTCAAGTAACCCAGTCCAGTCGAAGAGTCAAGCTTCTCTACAGTATTGTAGTATTTTGGGTTGTATGAAAGTGGCAAAAGTTTGCCATCTACCAAGAAAAAGTTTATCCTTGTATAATATATAGTATGTTTGAGTGAAAGGAATATTGTCTACCAGTAGCATTAGAAATCCGCCACACATCAAAAATATTTATATTTTTAGTATAGGATCTCAAAAGATTTGAGTCCTTGGAAGGTTCCACCCTTTGTGAAGAAGACCTGTCCAAATAAGTGTCCAAAACTAGATTGAAATCCCCTCCAATTATTAGATTAGTACTACAGACATCAGGAATAAGATTCAAAATAAAAAAATCTGGATCATCATTATTCGGTCCATATACATTCAGTAGTGTTACAGGTGTGGAGTGAAATTCTTGCTCATCTGCCATCTGTCTGCTTTTGTACAACCCCTGGCAATAATTATGGAATCACCGGCCTTGGAGGATGTTCATTCAGTTGTTTAATTTTGTAGAAAAAAAGCAGATCACAAACATGACACAAAACTAAAGTCATTTCAAATGGCAACTTTCTGGCTTTAAGAAACACTATAAGAAATCAGGAAAAATAATTGTGGCAGTCAGTAACGGTTGTCATCATCATCAATCAGATCTCATCAATTTTGTCGCAGATGTCCGGCTTAGTTTGGGATAGCTCCGCTTGTAGTGATGCTAGGGTGGCCAGCACTGCTTGGATGTCTGTGCTAGGCGTGTTTGGCGTGGTATCCCCGCCCCCCACTCTGCGCCGGTGCATCAGTAAGGCCTTCCTCGTCGTTTGGCATTTCCTGGGACTTCCCTGCTCGCGTCTGCATTTTTCGCTGTGAAGTGATCAGAGTTTAAAATGGAAAATGCAACAGCCGGTAGGTCGGGGGTTACACAGGTTTTGTTTAAAATGTAATTTTAACGTGAAATCTGCAGGAGCTACGAGACGCGTCTTATCTCCTAATTGCTCTGCAGCACCCCCCTGCACTTCAAATTTTTTTCAGATTATCTAGACACTATATTGATCAAAAGTAGGGATGGGTATCGAGAACTGGTTCCTTTCGGGTATCGTTGAGAAATGATTCGATCCACCGACATCAATAAGCTTTTTACTTAACAATTCCATTATCAGTCCTTCAGAGTGGCCGTTGTTTTTGGGGGTGTTTGTAAGGAAAATGATCATTTCTCTACATTGATTACAGACCCTGCAGCGGGTATGTAATCAACTTTTCTGCAGCGCGGCTGTGCTTTGAACCTTGAACCAATCGAAAATAAATACATACTTACATACAGAAATAACTGTTTCCTGTGAATACCTAGTGACTCTTACATTTTGACTCTTTTATTTAAGTTTAATGACAGTTTGTTTCAGTCAAACCATATTTTCAATGTGTTAATTTCTTCAGTGATTTCCTCCAGAACTATCTGCCAAACTAGAAAACTGCTGCATCCTAGTAAGAGCAGAATACTACTGCAATGAATTTGAATAAGGAAACTTGTTTTGTTTTTTTTTTCTCTCACCAAAATGGATGCTGCACTCACTGCCGTTTATTGTCTGGAATAGTCCCAGATTGCATTTCAGAGCTTCTAGAATTCAAACATTTTCGTGCACGTGGTGTTGGGGGGTAATTTTGGGTTTCAGCTTTTTTGTTTTTCACCACTTTCATCCCTGAATATGTCAATTGTGAGTCACTTTTGTGCGGATTAAAGTTGCTAACAGGGACTCCTGTCTTGTTGCGAGAAAGAAATGTGAATCATCCTCCGTTGTGTTCACACAGCTCCAAACGCTGTCTGCCGAGTCAAGTTAGAATGATAGAGTCCAGTCGGAATTAATAACTTCAAAGCGAAACACCGTTTTGTTTTTTATCAAGATGTCCAGAGATCAAGGAGATCTCTGGACATAAATACAGTGACCATTTTCATATTTATTTACTTTAAGACTCAATGAAATACATAGAAAACCTGTAAAGCCTACCTTTAGTACAAAATTCGCAAGAGGTATCAATAAGGAATTGGATCGATATGCAGAATCGATAATGGCATCGTTATCAATAACATCTTATCAGTACCCATCCCTAATCAAAAGTTATCAAAAGCTTTTTTCTGTGTTGAGGGTGTGGTCGCTATGGTACCACCATTTTGACCCTTCGCCATGGAACATTATACTTAAACAGGTGCTGATGTCACACCCCATCAACTTCATTCCCCCTTCCAAAACATGCAGAACAAGCTGGTGAACATGTGCAGTGATCGCCTTGAAGCTACGAGTAATGGCGTCCATGTGGTGGTGTGCCGAATATCGACCCTTTGCCATGAAATTACATTTTTCCTTTTGATGGTTTTAATGTTGTCATATCATCATGAAAATTGACACACAGGTCAAGCACGACAACTTCTTACAGGAAATGTTCTGTTTACACTTTAACAGGTCCTGATGTCACATAGTTAACCCCATCAACTTCATTCCACTTCTAAAACATGCAGAACAAGTTGCTGAACGTATATGACGATGGCTGTGAAGCTGCGAGTAATGGCGTCCGTGTGGTTGGCATGCCGAATATCAACCCTTCCAGGGTTCTCACCAGCACGGTCCGTTACGCTGTTATAATAAAAAAAATTACACTGCAGTTGGGCTGTTACGTTGTTTTTGAGTGTTATGGGAAAATAATTTCTCTGTTGATTGTGGAGCTGCTGGTTCTGATGTAGAAGCAACATGTCCACAATTTATTCATCAACCTGTTTCAAAGCCATTTCTGCCTTTTTTTTTTTTTTTTTTTTTTTTTTTTTTTTTGTCCAATGCACTACAAATTTCTTTCAGATCATCCAGAGACTATAGTAATCAAAAGTTATCAAAAACCTATTTCTATGTCGAAAGGTGTGGCTACTATGGCATCGCTATTTTGACCCTTCACCATGGAACATCAAGTCATAACTCCTTCATGCTTTGCCTGATTGACTTGAAACTTCACATGTGTGATGAGGGTTGGCCCCAGAACAGAAATTGTGCTGGCCCGGGAGGCGGTGGCACAGGTACGAGGGCCCGTATATGACTGCTTGCAGTCCTACTTGTGAGGTAAATTTGTTCAGCGAGGAGGAATGTACCGCCATAATTGCACACCTGTGTACAGGGTAAAGGCCTGGTGCTTTTATTTTATTATTATTTATCTTTTTGCTGTGTTTTATTCTTTTTTGCTGTTCAACTTTGTTTTTAAAAGTTTGTGAATAAGGGGAATACATACAGCTGTGCTTGAGAGAGACTTCTAACGTCAGTCTGGTCTCCGTCTCTCAGTGACATTGATTATTTAGCTGTATTTTGTAAGCAAATTTATTAGCACAAAATTTCAGCCAACCCTTTTAATGAAAGTTGATTAAATGCTACCCTAAATTAATATGGGGTTTTTTTTTTGTTAAAGTTGGAAAAAAAGCCCTCTCTATTATTATTATTATTATTTATTTATTTTTTTTTTAATTAGGGTTGATTAAATGGCCTCCCTACATTAAATACATTTTTAAATTAAAGTTGATTAACCCCCCACTCTAAATTAATTACATTTTTACCCGAGGCCAAAATATCGGGTATTGCGAAGGCCTTGTGTCTGTCCGTCTGTCTGTGCTCAGCATAAATCCAGTCACATTACTGCCAGAGTCTTCGAATTCACAGGGAACATTCTTGGAACACAGACCTTGGACACGTCCAAAGGTGCCTAACCTGGGCCTGTTGTAAGGGGTTAAAAGGGAATGGTTCAAAGTTCTTATAACATCTCCAGGATGAAATGAATGCAAGAGCTTGTTTGATTCTGAGTTTGACTGATTGGATGCCCGGTGTTTGCTTTGCATTTTCAGAGAGAGGTGAAGGGTGGAAGAGGTGCCTCCAGGCCTTGTTTGTCTTTACAGAGACGAGAGATGTTGTGAAAAACGGTAAGAAAATGAGTGCATGTGCCAACGATTAGGTATTTAGGCAATAAAAGTTTAAAACACAGGAGTGGTCCACAAGCAAAAATCTGTTGTGAATAAATGTTATGTCAACTGAAATCACAAAAACAGGTTTTAATTGTTGATGAACTCACATTTTGATCATAGAAAAGCATTGTGCTTTGTTTGTCCAGCATTAATGGCACAAATAATTTTTTTCTTAATTTTCATCACATTTGCACATAAGGTATGAAAACAAAGCTTGGCAAAGCTAATCAAGCCTGTACTTGTGTCTGTTGGACCACTGTAGAGGTGTGGAGTTGAATGGGGCTGCATTGGGAAGTCTGGGGGACTTTCAGAACTGTCGCTTGTAGACTATGGGCACTCCTCGTGGGTCTAGGACTTTTGCCACATTGCTGTTCGTTAGGTTAGTCATTAGGTTCAACTGACAAGTGCATCATCTCTGTTTGGCATGCAGGACATTTTTATTGATTTTTGTCATTGGTCGATTGGCTAAACCCTCTTCATACAATCAAAAAACATCTGGGGGAGTTTTTCCTGACCATTGTTGCCAACGTGCTGGCTGCACTGCACTACGTGCTCCACTTTTTCATTTAGTTTTCTTGTGTCTGCAACAATCTACTACAGTCTGTGACCCTGAGCTCCTGAAGGTGAGCTGTCCATTGTGCTGATTGCACACTGGATCATCAACACCATGGACAGCTCATCTTCAGGAGCTCTTAATAGCTTGTGCATAGTTTTAGAATCACAACTGCTTTAGTCGTTGTGACTGAACAGTGAGAATGCTGTGCAAACTTTCCCACCTGAGCCACTTTTGTCTTGTGTTTTTGTTTTCCTCTCTTTGCCTTGTAGCATCACCTTCCACCTCCTCCACCCATGATGCCCCTGAAGCCTTGCCGTTTGCAGGCACAGTGACACCGATGCTGAAATGTTTCATCCCAGCATTGCACTACGCCCTGGTAAAGGCTCGCGCCAGCTCTCCGCCGGAGCTGTCTGCTGGTGTGGAGCAACAGGCACGGGAGTACCTCAGTGGCCTGAGTGATGGAAAGGTGGGGTCTGTTTCTTCTGTCAGACATGACACATGCAGAGCGTTTATACATAAAAGCTTTTCTTTCTGTCTGTCGGCTCCAGGTTCGACAGTACCCCATAGGAGAGTACGACGCCACCCTGGATGAACAAAGAAAAGTGTTTCCCGCTCCCAGGCACCACCGGAGCAACATGGACAGCTACCTAAACTCGTACCTGTTCAGCCCCCCCTCCTACGTGCTGCCTGTGGCCAGAGCCAGGCACGCTATGGAGACGCACTCTCAGCCCGAGGAACCTCAGGGCAGGGAGGGAGGGAGCCTGGAGGGCCAGAAGGAGGCGAAGGGGAAAGATGTGTTGAAGAACTCTGGAAAGAAACAACTCATTGATCAGAAGGTTAAACACCACGTTTGCAGCATTTAAAAAAAAAAAAGATAAAGTATGACACTCTGGGAAAACGCTGTCTCGATGAGACGGTGCGCAGTGTGAGATATGTTTGAGTCCTTGGTGAATTTTCTTTGTTGGTCTCATGCAGGAGCTGTTGGACATGGCCCTGTCCCTGAAGAGAGACTCGGAGGACGAGGTGAAGAGTGAGCATGAAGGAAAAGGACAGAAGAGACAGATGGAACAGGAAACATCAAAAAGAACACAGAAGTACCTGAGGGTGTCGCGGGACCCCAGGACACGAGACAGGGTTCCAGGTGAGGAAGTGAAAGTCTGTCAGTGTTTGAATCCACCACTGCAGGGGGTCGCTTTACATGTTGCCCTGTGACAATGTTTGTTTTGCTCCAAGTGTCTGATGCAGCTCCTGTGAAGGACGTTATTGTGGCGATTTTTATTTGGGTCCAAACGTCTCCGGCGCTCTGTGGGGCAAAACCAACTGGAGTCCTGTTGTCATCTGACCACATTCAATGAAGATTTTTTTTTTAATGTTCCGATGTGATGAACCGTTGAAAACGACCCGTTTATCTTTGCTGCACGGTGTCTACAGCTTATTACTTTTTTATACTTAAGATTTTTTTGTTGTAATTTTCTGCTGCGATGTCTTTGCTTTTAGCTCACCTGAAACGTCGTGTGTAAACACATTCTTCTCTGAAACCGCAGGACCATTGAAGCTGAAACATGGTGTGCATGTTCCTGTCCATGAGAACACCAAAGTTTGTTTGAGATGTTCTGATCGGATTTCAAATATGGCTGCTTTGGTGGCCAACTTGAAAATCTCATGTATAGCCATTTGTGAGCCATTTATGCAGCAGTTGAGCTAAAATTTCCTACATTTGTAGCTATTAGAAAGCCTAAAAATGTATTCAACAGACTATGAAATTTTCAATTTTGACCTTTATGACCCCTGGGCTGTGATCACGCCCACTTTTCCTGTTGTCAATTTAAACATCTTAGAAACCACTGAGCCAGTGAAGCTGAAACTTGGTTTATATGTTCCTACCCATGAGGACACAAAAGTTCATTTGAGTTCGCATTGCAGTCTGATTTCAAATATGGAGGCCATATTAAAAATGCCATCTTGAGCCATTGGTCAGCAGTTTTTAAAGATATTCAGCTGAAATTTGGTACAAGGATAGCTAGTAGGTAACTACTAAACATATCTGACAGGTGTTTAAGTTTTTTGTTTTGTTTTTTTTACCTTGATACAGTCGAGTTTGGCCAATTCTCGCTGAAACTCTGTCTTGTATCTTCCAGGTGAGCTACAGTGCCCGTGGCACTATTGTTTTATGATGTTGCTGCCGCTTTTCCACTGAAATTGCAGCAACAAGTGGCAATTTCATATTCATCAAACTGTCAGTTAAATAACTTGATTTTCTTTGGCTCTGGTTTTGGGGCACATAAGGTTTTGTGGTGGCACCGACCAAATGGTCCCCCCCTAAAAATCTGTCCACCTGCCTTCACTGTGCATGCGTCATTTCTGACCACAGCAGCTTGTCCGAGTCTGACTCTATTCACCCAAAGTGATCAAATGGATTAATGTGATTATTAACCATCAGATGAGGGTGGTTGGCTCTCACTGCGGTATTGTATCACTTCCTGTTCCGGAGCACAGCGGTGTTTTTCTGTATCTGTTAGCTGTTTAATCTGCGCAGTTAGATTGATCTAGTTATCTAGATTACGATTTGTTTCCCAGTGTAATCTTTACGTGCCTTAACTAAAGCACTCCTTCTGCTGAATCACCTCTAAATTATTTACACATTATTCACTTTTAGTGTTTTTAGGAATCCGCTAGCTTAGCGTAGCTACTAGCTCTTAGCCGATTTAGCATGGCGGCTTCTCCTGTCTCTCCCGCACTTTTCTCCTCTGGGTGTGAAATGTTTAGTTATTCCTCGGCCTCCTTTAGCAGTAACGGTACTTGTAATAAGTGTAGCTTTTTCGTAGCTTTGGAGGCCAGGCTGGGTGAATTGGAGACTCGGCTCCGCACCATGGAAAATTCTACAGCTAGCCAGGCCCCTGTAGTCGGTGCGGACCAAGGTAGCTTAGCCGCCGTTAGTTCCCCCCTGGCAGATCCCGAGCAGCCGGGAAAGCAGGCTGACTGGGTGACTGTGAGGAGGAAGCGTAGTCCTAAACAGAAGCCCCGTGTACACCGCCAACCCGTTCACATCTCTAACCGTTTTTCCCCACTCAACGACACACCCGCCGAGGATCAAACTCTGGTTATTGGCGACTCTGTTTTGAGAAATGTGAAGTTAGCGACACCAGCAACCATAGTCAATTGTCTTCCAGGTGCCAGAGCAGGCGACATTGAAGGAAATTTGAAACTGCTGGCTAAGGCTAAGCGTAAATTTGGTAAGATTGTAATTCACGTCGGCAGTAATGACACCCGGTTACGCCAATCGGAGGTCACTAAAATTAACATTAAATCGGTGTGTAACTTTGCAAAAACAATGTCGGACTCTGTAGTTTTCTCTGGGCCCCTCCCCAATCGGACCGGGAGTGACATGTTTAGCCGCATGTTCTCATTGAATTGCTGGCTGTCTGAGTGGTGTCCAAAAAATGAGGTGGGCTTCATAGATAATTGGCAAAACTTCTGGGGAAAACCTGGTCTTGTTAGGAGAGACGGCATCCATCCCACTTTGGATGGAGCAGCTCTCATTTCTAGAAATCTGGCCAATTTTCTTAAATCCTCCAAACCGTGACTATCCAGGGTTGGGACCAGGAAGCAGAGTTGTAGTCTTACACACCTCTCTGCAGCTTCTCTCCCCCTGCCATCCCCTCATTACCCCATCCCCGTAGAGACGGTGCCTGCTCCCAGACTACCAATAACCAGCAAAAATCTATTTAAGCATAAAAATTCAAAAACAAAAAATAATATAGCACCTTCAACTGCACCACAGACTAAAACAGTTAAATGTGGTCTATTAAACATTAGGTCTCTCTCTTCTAAGTCCCTGTTGGTAAATGATATAATAATTGATCAACATATTGATTTATTCTGCCTAACAGAAACCTGGTTACAGCAGGATGAATATGTTAGTTTAAATGAGTCAACACCCCCGAGTCACACTAACTGTCAGAATGCTCGTAGCACGGGCCGGGGCGGAGGATTAGCAGCAATCTTCCATTCCAGCTTATTAATTAATCAAAAACCCAGACAGAGCTTTAATTCATTTGAAAGCTTGTCTCTTAGTCTTGTCCATCCAAATTGGAAGTCCCAAAAACCAGTTTTATTTGTTATTATCTATCGTCCACCTGGTCGTTACTGTGAGTTTCTCTGTGAATTTTCAGACCTTTTGTCTGACTTAGTGCTTAGCTCAGATAAGATAATTATAGTGGGCGATTTTAACATCCACACAGATGCTGAGAATGACAGCCTCAACACTGCATTTAATCTATTATTAGACTCTATTGGCTTTGCTCAAAAAGTAAGAGTCCACCCACCACTTTAATCATATCTTAGATCTTGTTCTGACTTATGGTATGGAAATAGAAGACTTAACAGTATTCCCTGAAAACTCCCTTCTGTCTGATCATTTCTTAATAACATTTACATTTACTCTGATGGACTACCCAGCAGTGGGGAATAAGTTTCATTACACTAGAAGTCTTTCAGAAAGCGCTGTAACTAGGTTTAAGGATATGATTCCTTCTTTATGTTCTCTAATGCCATATACCAACACAGTGCAGAGTAGCTACCTAAACTCTGTAAGTGAGATAGAGTATCTCGTCAATAGTTTTACATCCTCATTGAAGACAACTTTGGATGCTGTAGCTCCTCTGAAAAAGAGAGCTTTAAATCAGAAGTGTCTGACTCCGTGGTATAACTCACAAACTCGTAGCTTAAAGCAGATAACCCGTAAGTTGGAGAGGAAATGGCATCTCACTAATTTAGATGATCTTCACTTAGCCTGGAAAAAGAGTCTGTTGCTCTATAAAAAAGCCCTCCGTAAAGCTAGGACATCTTTCTACTCATCACTAATTGAAGAAAATAAGAACAACCCCAGGTTTCTTTTCAGCACTGTAGCCAGGCTGACAAAGAGTCAGAGCTCTATTGAGCTGAGTATTCCATTAACTTTAACTAGTAATGACTTCATGACTTTCTTTGCTAACAAAATTTTAACTATTAGAGAAAAAATTACTCATAACCATCCCAAAGACATATCGTTATCTTTGGCTGCTTTCAGTGATGCCGGTATTTGGTTAGACTCTTTCTCTCCGATTGTTCTGTCTGAGTTATTTTCATTAGTTACTTCATCCAAACCATCAACATGTTTATTAGACCCCATTCCTACCAGGCTGCTCAAGGAAGCCCTACCATTATTTAATGCTTCGATCTTAAATATGATCAATCTATCTTTGTTAGTTGGCTATGTACCACAGGCTTTTAAGGTGGCAGTAATTAAACCATTACTTAAAAAGCCATCACTTGACCCAGCTATCTTAGCTAATTATAGGCCAATCTCCAACCTTCCTTTTCTCTCAAAAATTCTTGAAAGGGTAGTTGTAAAACCGCTAACTGATCATCTGCAGAGGAATGGTCTATTTGAAGAGTTTCAGTCAGGTTTTAGAATTCATCATAGTACAGAAACAGCATTAGTGAAGGTTACAAATGATCTTCTTATGGCCTCGGACAGTGGACTCATCTCTGTGCTTGTTCTGTTAGACCTCAGTGCTGCTTTTGATACTGTTGACCATAAAATTTTATTACAGAGATTAGAGCATGCCATAGGTATTAAAGGCACTGCGCTGTGGTGGATTGAATCATATTTGTCTAATAGATTACAATTTGTTCATGTAAATGGGGAATCTTCTTCACAGACTAAAGTTTATTATGGAGTTCCACAAGGTTCTGTGCTAGGACCAATTTCATTCACTTTATACATGCTTCCCTTAGGCAGTATTATTAGACGGTATTGCTTAAATTTTCATTGTTACGCAGATGATACCCAGCTTTATCTATCCATGAAGCCAGAGGACACACACCAATTAGCTAAACTGCAGGATTGTCTTACAGACATAAAGACATGGATGACCTCTAATTTCCTGCTTTTAAACTCAGATAAAACTGAAGTTATTGTACTTGGCCCCACAAATCTTAGAAACATGGTGTCTAACCAGATCCTTACTCTGGATGGCATTACCCTGACCTCTAGTAATACTGTGAGAAATCTTGGAGTCATTTTTGATCAGGATATGTCATTCAAAGCGCATATTAAACAAATATGTAGGACTGCTTTTTTGCATTTACGCAATATCTCTAAAATCAGAAAGGTCTTGTCTCAGAGTGATGCTGAAAAACTAATTCATGCATTTATTTCCTCTAGGCTGGACTATTGTAATTCATTATTATCTGGTTGTCCTAAAAGTTCCCTTAAAAGCCTTCAGTTAATTCAAAATGCTGCAGCTAGAGTACTGACGGGGACTAGAAGGAGAGAGCATATCTCACCCATATAGGCCTCTCTTCATTGGCTTCCTGTTAATTCTAGAATAGAATTTAAAATTCTTCTTCTTACTTATAAGGTTTTGAATAATCAGGTCCCATGTTATCTTAGGGACCTCGTAGTACCATATCACCCCAATAGAGCGCTTCGCTCTCAGACTGCAGGCTTACTTGTAGTTCCTAGGGTTTGTAAGAGTAGAATGGGAGGCAGAGCCTTCAGCTTTCAGGCTCCTCTCCTGTGGAACCAGCTCCCAATTCAGATCAGGGAGACAGACACCCTCTCTACTTTTAAGATTAGGCTTAAAACTTTCCTTTTTGCTAAAGCTTATAGTTAGGGCTGGATCAGGTGACCCTGAACGATCCCTTAGTTATGCTGCTATAGACTTAGACTGCTGGGGGGTTCCCATGATGCACTGTTTCTTTCTCTTTTTGCTCTGTATGCACCACTCTGCATTTAATCATTAGTGATCGATCTCTGCTCCCCTCCACAGCATGTCTTTTTCCTGGTTCTCTCCCTCAGCCCCAACCAGTCCCAGCAGAAGACTGCCCCTCCCTGAGCCTGGTTCTGCTGGAGGTTTCTTCCTGTTAAAAGGGAGTTTTTCCTTCCCACTGTAGCCAAGTGCTTGCTCACAGGGGGTCGTTTTGACCGTTGGGGTTTTACATAATTATTGTATGGCCTTGCCTTACAATATAAAGCGCCTTGGGGCAACTGTTTGTTGTGATTTGGCGCTATATAAAAAAATTGATTGATTGATTGAGATGACAAAGTAAAACCTCTTAAATCATTCTAAAGTCAGTTTTAAGCAGAAACGAGGCGAAAGTATGTGATGCTTTGAAATGATCGACACACAGCGAACGCATCAGCTCATGTAGCCACGGTGCTCTGATCGCTTTCTCCATCTTTTATGATGAAATAATGATGAATTTATGTGGAAATGATTGTTGTACAAAAGCTTCAGATATCTGTCACTGAGATAGATGATGACTGGAGGCAGTTTGAAATAATTTGTGAACCGCGGCTAATGACGCATGTGCAGTGAAGGCAGGGTGGCCCTGTACTGTTTACTCGAAAATCCAGCAGTTAAAAGAAACTTTGTTTACTGACTGTTTTTTCTTTTTCTTTGTCTGGCTCTTAGTTGAAACTATCGCTGACTCCGCCTATACTGGCTCTCTAGCATCTGTGATTGGCTCGGTGGGTTTGAGGGCTGATGAGCTGTGTGAAAATGGATCTGAGCTCGCCAACAGCCTCATCCACCTGCTGACTGGTATTTATTTACACAGAGACTCTGCACATACTCTTTGTTCTTTGCTGCTTCACCCTCTGGGGTCCATTGACTGTTTTTGACTACTTTTGATTTTACCTTTATAATTTATCTTTAAACTGTGTTTACTTTGCCTTTAGTGTCATTTTTTTCAGCACCTGTGTGACTTTACAGTTTTTTCTTTCATTCTAACGTACTATATGAACACAGTGGACCTAAATTCACACAAAAACTTTAAAGCCGAGGAGAAAAAAAAAGTTTGACTGTGAAAACCATAAACATGTTAATGAACCATTTTTATAACTTAAAATGTAAATATAAATTGTAAATTTCAAAAACATATGTACAAATGAAGCGCAGGAAACACCTGGCGGACCTGCCGGTTTAAGATGTGACTGTTTAAAATGGTTTCCGTGGAAACCCCCAACCTCCAAATGGTTTGTGCTGACACTCCCACACTCCACCTGGGTATTAGCCTCTTCCCACAAACAGCGTCTCTTCTAATGGGAAAATGGTGTACTGTTGTGTTTTTGACTGCAATCACTGAAGCACTCACGAAAAGTGCAGGTTTTTTGTTGTTGTTGTTCCCAGTGGAGAAGGGAAGACGAGGCAAATGGTAGAGGTCACGTCGGTAAGTGTTAACCTACACAGCTAACCAAAGTAGCTGTGTTCTCTTGCCTGTACGACCACCTTGACACGTTTGAGCTCTGGGTCATAAACAAGCCACAACACATGAAAATTCAGTAAGGTATATCTTATATATTATATTCCAATTCTAAGGTGGAACTATGCCAGTATACTAAGGTATATCTAAATATCTAAAAAGGAAGAGTAAAATAGAAGAGTATAAAAGAGTAGAGTAGAGCCACTTAGGTGCCTGGTCTTGAGAACCAGGTATGGTAGGTTCAAAAGCTTTTTTTATCCCATGGGAACTCTCCCTACCCACCCAAGTGGCTCAAGAAAAAAGTATATATAATAATAAATAATAAGACATAAGAAAGATAAGACATCATATATATAACTAAATTTAAATATTAAGGGTAATAAACAACATATACAATAAATATGGTACTATATAATATATAATATACAGGAGTAGGTATTAAAACCTAAATATTAATACAGGAGAAGATTGTAGGATAGGTAATTTAGTATGTAGACTAGTAGTAAAATTAAATTATAGTTAGTAGGCTAAGCTATAAATCTGGTATTTTATTATAGAAACAGAAGCTATGATGTAATGTGTATTGTTATCTATCTAAAGTAACTCTGCTAGCATACTATAGGAAAATAAAAAGCATAATCTATATGCTATCAAATGGAAACCTAAGAACTAAGGTACTGTATGTTGATATCTTTAAAAAGAACACGTAAACTGATGAATCATTAAAAATCTACACCATGTAAAATAAAATTGTAAATAATGAAAATAAGCAAGTTATAGTTAGAAGAGCTAAATTAGCCGTTAATAAGCCAACCGTACCCAGCAAGCTAACAAGATAAACAAAAACGGTAATTAGTGTATAAAGTATGATAGCGTAGTTAAACCTAAAATAATGGTATTAACAAATACATATAAAAATAAATGTGAACAAAAATATGAATGTGGGTTATCAATTAGAAAAGAACCAATTATTTTGTAAGTTACGATAAACGGTGCTACAGCTGGCTAGATAAGCTAACGTTAGCTTACGTTAACTAATTGTACCCCACTCCTCCAGTATTTCCATAAATATAATAATATTAGAAGGGGGGGGGGGACAAGAAAAAGTAAAGCGTGTTGAAATGTATATGGAGACATGATATAAAGGTGGAATAATCCCGGCGCAAGAGAGCTTGACCCTCAAACAAGACTGCGTTGCCAAATTCCTGTCCAACACATGGAGACACATCACAGGCTTGACACTTGCAGGGTGTGTCACTGCTCCTGTTGTCTACCTGGATGCAGCGTTGGCACCTCAGCCTGCCTTTGGTGGCTTTTTGACCAGGATCTGTGCCTGTCATAATGGGCACAGGAATGTAACTCTGGCTCCTGCTCTAGGGGACACCTGTTTTGTCTGTGCCACAGAGCTGACACACCAACTCCATCATAGTCTTTGTGTGTTATGAGCTGGACTTGCTTGACACAGTTTATTTCATGGTGCAAGATCATGGGTTAAAGTTCTCCGTCACCACGACGGATTTCCGTCATTTGGAAAATTTAACCACACATACGCACGCGTACGTGGTGTCATGCGTGTTTTAGGGCCGAAATATGATACTCTCACTGTCAGAGCAACATCCCGTTCTGCACGAATCACAGCAGCAGCAATGTCAGCGTGGACTGCAGAGGAAGGTACTGTGTGAATTTTCACTCCTCTCCACTCTATTTGCTGCTTGCTATAAGCTGTGGTCCTTCTCTTCCCTGTCTTTGTGGGAACATTTGGCAGACACTCCCCAAGTAGAGCGGGGTGTGGCTTTGTTTTGAACCATTGAAGCAATGCTTCGATCTGCTGCCTCGGTTCTGTTTTATTTTGCTCTATCTTAATTTTTCCTTGCTAAAACCCTAAAGAGCATAAATCTGTGAGTAATATTTACCTTTTTATGTTAAACCGACCTGTTATGGTCTTCTGAAACAGTTGATGGATGTATTTTATAACTTAAAAACGGAACTGATGCTAACGCGTTAGCGTGTCTATGGCATTTTCAATGTTAAAGTTAGCATTAAGCTGTAAAAGAGTCAGATGTATTACAAATTGTAATATTTTATTCACTTATTTTTATTTATATATCAATAATAATAATAGCAACAACAATAATAGTAATAACTAATAATGCCACAATACAGTTTTAGAGAGACAAAAATAATCTGATCAGACAAAACAGCAAAGATTAAACCAACTAATAATGAACATAAATAAATAAATATAGAAATAACTGTTTCCTGTGAACACCTAGTGACTCTTAAACCTCCACTTCATCCCTGTTTTATTTAAGTTTAATGACAATTTATTTCCGTCAAACCGCATCTAAGCTGTGTTTTTACACAAGAAAAAAATAAAATGTGGTAAATTGCACATCAGTGTCTTTTTTCATGAAAATATCTTATTAAATATAACATATTACACTTTAGTCATGCCTTTAAAATACTTTTGTGGACTCTTGGTGTAATATGTTGTCATTAGTTGAGATAGTTGCTGTAGGCATCTAAAAATGCTCATAATCGGGTGAAACCTGATGGAAATCTCTGTGGTGTGTCAGTGATGTATGTATGTGCAAAATAAGGTCAAACGTTGATGTTGTGTGATAAAGACCTTTTAATAATAACTCACTTCAAGAAATAATGGCAAAACTCACATGTAAGTAAAAACAAAAAATAAAAAATGATTAATTGAAAAATAATCAGCCGATTAATTACTTACTAATTACTAAAATGAATTACTTACTAATTAATTACTAAAATTACTAAATTAATTACTAAAATAATCCTTAGTTGCAACCCTAGTTTGTTTTACGAGTGAGAGCATTTTACCAATTAAATGTGAATAAGCCAGTTTTTAGTTTCTCAGTTCGCATGCGTTTTCAAAACGGGTGACAGTGTTACTTTGTGCACAGCAGAACAACGTTGTCAATTGCTTTAGGCCCTAATTTTGTATTTTATTGACTGTACAACCAGTGACACAGCACCCATTTGGTGCATTCACTGGAATGGAACCAATCAGAATGCTACAGAAGATAAAGAATTTTTACTTGACAGTTTGAAGTGAGTTTTCTTTGTTTCAGAGGACTTCATACCCATTAAAATTCACCAGAATATACTAAATTTGACTTGCTCTTTTAAAAATTTTCTGGGGGAGCACCCCCAGACTCCCCCATAATCAAGGCTACACACCACCACCCATTCATGTATCTTTAAGTTCAGGTTTTGCATTCTTTTTATGCTTTGTCTCTCTCTCCTTAGAGGCTGTTTAGAATAAATTTGTATACTGTATAATGTGTTTATTGTATTTATTGAGGGAAAAAAAAACAGTGTGTGCCCCCACTACGCCACATTTTAGGGAATTGCTGGCATTGATTTTTGCCAGGAAAAAAAATTCAGTCAGATGAAAATTTATTGCTTTAACCCATGTGCAAGATGAATGCATTTGTGGTTGCAATGTAAAGGAAGTGTGGCCACACAGTCCTGTACCAGCAAGCTGTTTTTCTGTGGCTGAAGTACTGGATGACCTGATCAGACTTGTCGACTCCACTCCTGTTTTTATTATAGGCCATGACAGGCGTGGGACAGGAAATGTCTTTCACAGTCCGGTGTCCATCCTTCACCCTTGTCCGCACTATTTCACCTGATCCATACAGGATGGATGGTGCAGCACACAAACACCATAATGTAGCAGATAACTGAAACAGTCCTTCACATGGTGATATAAGCACCAAATTTGCCACAAATACACCTTAGACACTTGAAAAAACCGAGTAGCCACTTGAATTTTATAGGTGGCCAGGTAGGGGTCAGTGGAAGAATTACACAGAGGTCAAAATGTAAAAGTGTTCCAGTTGTATCGAAAGCTATACCACATTATGTGTCTATCACAAAGATTCCAAAAAGGTATACTTTGGACTATCTGTGATTGAATCTTATGGGGTAAAAACATTAAGAATGGTGACAAAGGTCACTTTCAGTTTGTAGAGGGGTCAAAAGTTAAAGTTGCTTCAAATTTGGTAAAAAAAAGAAAAAAAGAAAAGGGGGGATGCATATTATTGGTTGAACTAATAAGATTAATAAATGGTATAGTTTTGACCATGTTGAATGCTTGGTCTGCAAGGTAAAGGTCAAACAAGGTCAATGTCCACTGGATTCTGACATCTGACATATCCTCCTGACTACCTGAATGAATGAATGAATATATATATATATATATATATATATATAGTGTAGTGTATGTATGTACGAGGGCTGTCAAAGTATAGGTCCTTTTTATTTTTTTCAAAAACTATATGGATTTCATTCATATGTTTTTACGTCAGACATGCTTGAACCCTCGTGCGCATGCGTGAGTTTTTCCACGCCTGTCGGTGACGTTATCTGCCTGTGAGCACTCCTTGTGGGAGGAGTCGTCCAGCCCCTCGTCGGAATTGCTTTGTCTGAGAAGTTGATGACAGACTGGCGCTTTGTTTGATCAAAATTTTTTCTAAATCTGTGAGGCACATCGAAGTGGACACGGTTCGAAAAATTAAGCTGGTTTTCAGTGAAAATTTTAATGGCTGATGAGAGATTTTGAGATGATACTGTCGCTTTAAGGACTTCCCACAGAGCGTGACGTCGTGCAGCGCTCTCAGGCGCCGTCGTCAGCCTGTTTCAAGCTGAAAACCTCCACATTTCAGGCTCTATTGATCCAGGACGTCGTGAGAGAACAGAGAAGTTTCAGAAGAAGTCGGTTTCAGCATTTTATCCAGATATTCCACTGTTAAAGGAGTTTTTTTTAATGAAAGACGTGCGGACGGGTCCGCGCGTCGGGACGCAGCCGGCGCGGTGCCACAGGAAAAACACCTCTGTGTTGATAACCATTTGTAAAATCCAGGTGGCTTTTGATGGCTTTCAGTGGAATGAGTATATGAGAAATTGTTTAACAGCTGGACATGTTCCAATTTGTCCTTAAGGCTTCCAACGGAGGTGTTTTTCCTGTGGCGGAGCATCGCGGCGGCTGCGAGCCGACGCTGCAATCCGTCCGCACGTCTTTCATTAAAAAAATCTCCTTTAACAGTGGAATATCCAGATAAAATGCTGAAACCGACTTCTTCTGAAACTTCTCTGTTCTCTCACGACGTCCTGGATCAATAGAGCCTGAAATGTGGAGGTTTTCATCTTGAAACAGGCTGACGACGGCGCCTGACAGTGCTGCAAGACGTCTCGCACCGTGGGAAGTCCTTAAAGCGACAGTATCGCCTCAAAATCTCTCATCAGCCGTTAAAATTTTCACCGAAAACCAGCTTAATTTTTCGAATCGTGTCCACTTCGATGTGTCTCACAGGTTTAGAAAAAATTTTGATCAAACAAAGCGCCAGTTTCTCAGCAACTTCTCAGACAAAGGAATTACGACGAGGGGCTGGACGACTCCTCCCACAAGGAGTGCTCACAGGTGAATGACGTCACCGACAGGCGTGGAAAAACTCACGCATGCGCACGAGGGTTCAAGCATGTCTGACGTAAAAACATATGAATGAAATCCATATAGTTCTTGAAAAAAAATAAAAAGGGCCATTACTTTATTGACAGACCTCGTATGTATGTATGTATGTCCTGGTAGTCAGGAGGTTAAGTTACCCTGTAGCATCACTGGAAATGACACATGGTGCAAACTAGTCCTTTTTAGAACCCTGCGAACGCAACCAATAATTTGCATCACTTTTTACAATGTTTGTCATTTACTCTTACAAAACAGGAGCAGTCAAAGTAGACCCATGATGAGCAGTGATTCTCAAAGCATGAGGTACAAATGTAGTCGGGGGGGGGGGGGGGGGGGGGGTGATTTGGTGTGTTACAGATAAACTCTTTGCTGCTGTCTGATTTCTTTCTGTGTATCAGCAGCTTTACGTTTTATGACACATGAAACAACTGGGACCGTTTCAGCAAACTTCTGTGAATTTTTTTTGGAGTGTATTGGTTGGAATAATTGTTGATTTATTTTATTTCTCTCCCTGTTTTTTGTATCTGACAGGCTTCAGTCAGGCTGCAGCACCCAGTAAGAGTCTTAAGGAGGAGGAGGTGAAAACTGAATCGTCTCCGTTCGATAAGTTGGCTGTCAAACTGGGACTGCCTAACGACTGTGACGTCGAGCTGAGGAAGCAGGAGGAGCTGGAGGTGAACGTGACGCATTTTCACACGGACATTCTGAAATGTTAATGTGAGACACTTTGAAGAAAAATATAAAACTAAGCAAAGTGGGAGTGAGAGCTTCTGCTATCTCTGGTTTTACTCAGTCAGCCATCGCAGGCCAAAACCTTTTCTCCTGACCTCAATTGATCAGGCTGTAATCCCGCTTTTGGCAAGTGGGATCAGTTCCCACCTGCCACCATCTTAGGTGGAATCAAGCTCATTGAGGTGTAGCTGTGAGTACGACGCCACAGCACACCTGGGTCACAGCATCACGACTTAGAACCAGAAACCTGTCAAACTTCGTACGTGAAGTTGAGCGGTGTGATCAACACGCCTGTAACACGCCCACACTGTCATCACTGTGGCGGTTGAACAATGACGAGTTCAGTCTGAGTTCCATCAGGACCGGTCAAATCTGCAGCATGGGTGCTGGATCCATGACATCTGGGTGGCAACCAGCCAGGCAGACAGCCGGTCAAGCTGCATCTCTGGAAAGCAACCATCAGTCTGCTACTGCCAGGTGACATGTGGGCGTGTCCTCGACCTTCTCCAGCCACTGGGGTCCTCAACATGGATGCACCTGTGTGTTGGATTGTGACCAGAGAAACGCACTGCGTGGACAAAAGGTCCTCATTGTAGTGTCCCCCAAGGATCCTTCAAAGAGACCTGGTACCAAAGACATCCAGTCATCTCCTTAGGTCCAGGGATGCTTATTCGCTGTCTTTGGGCGGTTTTCCGTCTTTTTGTAAATTCTTGCCGTCTAACAAGAAATGCAGGGCTGTGAAAAAATCTGTGGATCCGTGAAATTCCGCAGATTTCATCATGGGGGAAGGTGTTAGTGTTTTAGTCTGTAATCATGATTGTCACTGAGTTTTTAAAATGTCTATCGCAAAGTGTTCTTTTTTTAACGACATCGTGCAAGTTTTATAAGACTGCAGCAGTCCGCGGACACTCTGAGAAAAAAAGCCTGGCTGTTGCGACAGTTGTCGTAAAGTGAGACTGGTTGGTTGCTGCGGTGACGCTGTGTCTCTCCTGCATGTAGCTTAAGCTAAAGGTAGCATGTGGACATCTCAAACCTTTAGAGCGCTAAAGTTGTTAAAAGAAGACTTGTGCAGCATGTCTCTGTCACGGACCGACGTCGGAGAAGATGGCGAGAAAGACTGTTCGAAAAAGTCTGATGACAAGAATCCGTGGAATTTTCGCTGGCTTCATCAACACACCTGAAAGATAAAAGAAATGGGAAAAGTGAACTGTGCCCTCTCAGGAAACAGTAAGAATTTTTCTTTCTCTGGAAGATAAACATTGTGCTGTTCAAACAGGATTTTAGAAAAGATTATGTGACTTTTTTCATTAATCTAGACTTTCTTTCATTGGGAAAAAAGACTGGCTTTGAATGGATTTAGGCTGCATGAATTTACACAAGAATGTAAATGAGTTTTTATAGAGGGTTTTCATGTGACGTATCGATCACGTCATTTTGTGTCCCGCGGCCATTCTGGATTACGACGCAGTGGTTGCTGTGATACACTACGTGCATTTGGCAAACAATTGCAGAAGCTTCAACGTCAGCGGGAAGAAGCCTCATGGCACTGTGGCGCTGAGAGAGATCCACTGCTACCAGAATTTTATTTTATTCGGCAATAAAATTACATAAGAATACATAAAAATACTGCCGAGGTTAACACAAGAACGCTTCCAATACGGATGCTTATTTACATTGTGGTCCTCGAGCACCGAGCTGCTGATCCACAAGCTGCCCTTCTAGCGCCTGGTGAGAGAAATCGCTCAGGACTTCAAGACGACCTCCGCTTTCAGAGCTCCGCTGTGACACTCTGCAAGAGGCCGGCGAGGCTGACCTGGTCTGCAGCTTCCTAGTTCACAATATCAGTGTGACACTGTTGGCCAGTTTGTTACATCAACACTAAAGTCACTATCTGGTATAAGATACGGATCCACTGAACCAACTGCTACACATCTATCACGATAAATAGCTTTATCTTGAGGATCGTAATAACCGTACATTCTCTCCATTTTTCTATCATGCGCCAGGCTCCTTGTAATCCAGGATGGAGACAGCACCTGTCCTGCAGCAAATCGTCACGAGATTGAAAACCCTCTATTAATGTAGACGTTTTTCATGGGAAAAAAGACACTGTGGCTTTGAGTGGATTTACAGGAATTTACACAAGAATATGTGGCTTTTTTTACTATAAGGTATGTTAATCAAAGTATGTCAATCAATAAATAAATTTCTGTATAAAATAAAAAATAAATAAATTCAAGTTCAGATTCTTAGAGGTGCTTGGGCTGAGACTTAGATGGATAATTTAAACAAATTTAACATTTTATTGTTGTGCATTATTGAATGAATAATAGTAATCGAGTGGCTTCAGTATTATGGTATGATATTATGATATGATATATCTCTTTACCTAGTCTGAAAGCAGTTATAAAGTTATTTATAACATTTTAGTTGAGAGTTATGATTTTTAAGTCAATCAATCAATCAATCAATTTTTTTATATAGCGCCAAATCACAACGAACAGTTGCCCCAAGGCGCTTTATATTGTAAGGCAAGGCCATACAATAATTATGTAAAACCCCAACGGTCAAAACGACCCCCTGTGAGCAAGCACTTGGCTACAGTGGGAAGGAAAAACTCCCTTTTAACAGGAAGAAACCTCCAGCAGAACCAGGCTCAGGGAGGGGCAGTCTTCTGCTGGGACTGGTTGGGGCTGAGGGAGAGAACCAGGAAAAAGACATGCTGTGGAGGGGAGCAGAGATCGATCACTAATGATTAAATGCAGAGTGGTGCATACAGAGCAAAAAGAGAAAGAAACAGTGCATCATGGGAACCCCCCAGCAGTCTACGTCTATAGCAGCATAACTAAGGGATGGTTCAGGGTCACCTGATCCAGCCCTAACTATAAGCTTTAGCAAAAAGGAAAGTTTTAAGCCTAATCTTAAAAGTAGAGAGGGTGTCTGTCTCCCTGATCTGAATTGGGAGCTGGTTCCACAGGAGAGGAGCCTGAAAGCTGAAAGCTCTGCCTCCCATTCTACTCTTACAAACCCTAGGAACTACAAGTAAGCCTGCAGTCTGAGAGCGAAGCGCTCTATTGGGGTGATATGGTTCTACGAGGTCCCTAAGATAAGATGGGACCTGATTATTCAAAACCTTATAAGTAAGAAGAAGAATTTTAAATTCTATTCTAGAATTAACAGGAAGCCAATGAAGAGAGGCCAATATGGGTGAGATATGCTCTCTCCTTCTAGTCCCCGTCAGTACTCTAGCTGCAGCATTTTGAATTAACTGAAGGCTTTTTAGGGAACTTTTAGGACAACCTGATAATAATGAATTACAATAGTCCAGCCTAGAGGAAATAAATGCATGAATTAGTTTTTCAGCATCACTCTGAGACAAGACCTTTCTGATTTTAGAGATATTGCGTAAATGCAAAAAAGCAGTCCTACATATTTGTTTAATATGCGCTTTGAATGACATATCCTGATCAAAAATGACTCCAAGATTTCTCACAGTATTACTAGAGGTCAGGGTAATGCCATCCAGAGTAAGGATCTGGTTAGACACCATGTTTCTAAGATTTGTGGGGCCAAGTACAATAACTTCAGTTTTATCTGAGTTTAAAAGCAGGAAATTGGAGGTCATCCATGTCTTTATGTCTGTAAGACAATCCTGCAGTTTAGCTAATTGGTGTGTGTCCTCTGGCTTCATGGATAGATAAAGCTGGGTATCATCTGCGTAACAATGAAAATTTAAGCAACACCATCTAATAATACTGCCTAAGCATGTATAAAGTGAATAAAATTGGTCCTAGCACAGAACCTTGTGGAACTCCATAATTAACTTTAGTCTGTGAAGAAGATTCCCCATTTACATCAGCTTTCAGGCTCCTCTCCTGTGGAACCAGCTCCCAATTCAGATCAGGGAGACAGACACCCTCTCTACTTTTAAGATTAGGCTTAAAACTTTCCTTTTTGCTAAAGCTTATAGTTAGGGCTGGATCAGGTGACCCTGAACCATCCCTTAGTTATGCTGCTATAGACGTAGACTGCTGGGGGGTTCCCATGATGCACTGTTTCTTTTTCTTTTTGCTCTGTATGCACCACTCTGCATTTAATCATTAGTGATCGATCTCTGCTCCCCTCCACAGCATGTCTTTTTCCTGGTTCTCTCCCTCAGCCCCAACCAGTCCCAGCAGAAGACTGCCCCTCCCTGAGCCTGGTTCTGCTGGAGGTTTCTTCCTGTTAAAAGGGAGTTTTTCCTTCCCACTGTAGCCAAGTGCTTGCTCACAGGGGGTCGTTTTGACCGTTGGGGTTTTACATAATTATTGTATGGCCTTGCCTTACAATATAAAGCGCCTTGGGGCAACTGTTTGTTGTGATTTGGCGCTATATAAAAAAAATTGATTGATTGATTGATTTACATGAACAAATTGTAATCTATTAGACAAATATGATTCAAACCACCGCAGCGCAGTGCCTTTAATACCTATGGCATGCTCTAATCTCTGTAATAAAATTTTATGGTCAACAGTATCAAAAGCAGCACTGAGGTCTAACAGAACAAGCACAGAGATGAGTCCACTGTCCGAGGCCATAAGAAGATCATTTGTAACCTTCACTAATGCTGTTTCTGTACTATGATGAATTCTAAAACCTGACTGAAACTCTTCAAATAGACCATTCCTCTGTAGATGATCAGTTAGCTGTTTTACAACTACCCTTTCAAGAATTTTTGAGAGAAAAGGAAGGTTGGAGATTGGCCTATAATTAGCTAAGATAGCTGGGTCAAGTGATGGCTTTTTAAGTAATGGTTTAATTACTGCCACCTTAAAAGCCTGTGGTACATAGCCAACTAACAAAGATAGATTGATCATATTTAAGATCGAAGCATTAAATAATGGTAGGGCTTCCTTGAGCAGCCTGGTAGGAATGGGGTCTAATAAACATGTTGATGGTTTGGATGAAGTAACTAATGAAAATAACTCAGACAGAACAATCGGAGAGAAAGAGTCTAACCAAATACCGGCATCACTGAAAGCAGCCAAAGATAACGATATGTCTTTGGGATGGTTATGAGTAATTTTTTCTCTAATAGTTAAAATTTTGTTAGCAAAGAAAGTCATGAAGTCATTACTAGTTAAAGTTAATGGAATACTCAGCTCAATAGAGCTCTGACTCTTTGTCAGCCTAGCTACAGTGCTGAAAAGAAACCTGGGGTTGTTCTTATTTTCTTCAATTAGTGATGAGTAGAAAGATGTCCTAGCTTTACGGAGGGCTTTTTTATAGAGCAACAGACTCTAATTGCCTAGTCTTTGAGCCCAATCACAAACAAACTAAAGTTTTCATGAAGATGTAGCAATATTTGTAAACTGCTGTGTTGTTATATTGTGTACATGCTCCTACAGGATGCACAACATGCATTCAAAAGCCACATGTTGTGCCATACTGCATGAGATCACAAGAGAAATTTAACAGCTGTTTCAGGTCCAAATTTAGTCCAAAGAATGCACCACAGGGCAGTTGTATTCTCAATTTTTTTGGGGGGGGCAAAAAAAAAACGATTATCGCTGATTTTTTTTTTTTTTTTTTTTTTTCCCCCCTTCTTCATCGCAGGCTGTGGCTACAGAGTGAAATATTCAAATATGAAGCCTGAAGAAGCTTCGCTGGTGGTTTTATCGGGTAAACGTGGCCTTTGTGTGTTTGCAGGAGCAGACGGCCGGCAGCGTCAGCAGTCTGGAGGGCTTCAGTCCCAGCTCCCACAGCGGGGAGACCAACCACCGCGGACCAGGCAGAGCAGGAGGAGCGCTGGTGAGGAGAGAAGAGGAGGAGCAGTGGGACATCCCCTGGGTCCTCATCCCCATTACAGGTCCGTCTGAACCCACAGTTAAAAAAAAAAAAAAAAAAGAAAAATAATTACTTCCCCACTACTGGGAAGTAATTTCTCCAGATACGTATCGTGATGTATTTTAGAACAAAGAACAAAATGTATTTGATGATCATGTGAGAGAGGGTTCGCAGCCACGCAGAGAGCTGTGATCTAAAGTCTTTGGTTCGTCACACCCAGAGATATGTGTGTGAAACATCTCACCATATGACAGCGCAGGCAGCAAGCAGCATGTAGTTAATAATCACCAGCCTGGAATAAAGCCCCGCCTCGTTCAGGCGCCGGGTCTGAGCACGGTTTGAAAAAAATAACCACCAGGGAGTTTAATCAAGGAAATACAACCAGTTTAAATGAGCTCCTCCCTCTGCATCTTCCTCTGTCTCACCAACCACCTGCATGTCCTCCCTCAGCACATTCATAAACCTCATCTTTGTCCTCCCTCTTCTCCTCCTGCCTGGTGGCTCCATCCTCAGCATCCTTCTCCCTATATACCCCGGGTCCCTTCTCTGTATGTGTCCAAACCATCTCAATCTTGCTTCTCTGACTTTGTCTCCAAACCGTCCCACCTGAGCTGTCCCTCTGATATGTTCATTCCTTATCCTGTCCATTCTCATCACTCCCAAGGAGAAACACCTTCAGCTCCGCCTCCTGTCTTTTTGTGTCACTGTCTCTAAACCATCCAACATAGCTGGTCTCACTACTGTCTTGTCAACTTTCCACCTTCACTCTTGCTGATATTCTTCACCCATAAATCCCTCCTGCCACCTTTCTCCACCCTGCCTGCACTCTCTTCTTCACCTCTTTACCACACTCTCCATTACTTTGGACTGTTGACCCCAAAAATTTGAACTTATCTGCTTTCACCACTTCTACTCCTTGTAACTGCACTATTCCACTGGGCTCCCTCTCATTCATTCTTGCTCCGACTGACTTTCATTCCCCTGCTCTCCAGAGCATATCTCCACCTCTCCAGGCCAGACTCACCACAGATCACAGTGTCATCTGCAAACATCATAGTTCAAAGACATCATTAAAAGCCCAAAATTACCATGATGGGTGTATGTAAATGTCCAACCACAACTCTGTATATATTATTTGAAAAATAATGCAAATAAAAACATGTTGATTACACACGGGTAACTCATAACCTCTGTTAGTTCTGAAGGAACAGAACCAGAATAAATGGACCATGTGGATGAGAGTGATGCAGGCCTGGCCACAACACATGACTGTTTAATTTTGAGCTTTTCCTGCAGGTCTGCGTTCAGAGCGATACACCCTGAGAGACCAAAACCTCCCTGAAGACCCTCGCTTCCTGCACCTCACCATGGCAACGGATGCCACTGCAATCGCCACATCCCCCAGGAGGAGTCCCACTCCATCTCTCCAGCCCAGCAGTCCCCCTTCTCCCTCCCAGTGCCCTTCCCCTGAGCCAAGCCCCCCCACGTCCCCCTCCCGGTTCCTGTCTCCACAGCCCAGCCCCCCTCCCTCCCCCTCCCAGTGCCCGTCGCCTGAACCCAGCCCTCCCTCCCCCTCTCAGTGCCCATCGCCTGAACCCAGCCCTCCCCCTTCCCCGTCCCAATGTCCGTCCGCACAGCCCAGCCCCCCCACATCCTCGTCCCAGCGTCTGTCCCCGCAGCCCAACCCCCCACCCTCCCCCTCACAGTGCTTGTCCCCAGAGCAGAATGCGCTCAGCCCCTTTAGCAAAGACTGCGGCGGCACTAACGAGGACCAGTTGGTCTCCACAGCCCCCCAGGAGATCACAGGTAACACCAAGTCCCAGAGATCATTTGCACCTGCAGACACTTCTGACTTTGACAAACACTAATGAACCTTTCCCGTTGCAAACATACGTTGAGAGATGGTGTGGGCTCCCGCAGTTTACACCAGTGTTGCATCATTTGACACAAAATTCATTCTCGTTTGGTTGCGTCTTAACTATGATCAAATTAATGTTGATGATCTTTTATTGGGTTTCTGAGCTTGTTTCCTCCTTATGTCGTCTCTTTTTGTCTGTATTTCATAGCAAATTGTCTCAGATGCTCAAATAGGCCGTTAATTAAAAAAACGACTGTCTGACTAGTAGAGGGCAAAAAGTCCTTTGTTGTTTGGATGTGTGGTGTTACTCTTCTAAAACAGTCTGTCCCCTACAGGAGAGTCTCACAGCAGAGAGGAAGAAGAACAGAAAAATCAACCACCGTCAGTTTTTGCATCCGTCCCTCCTGTTGCGCCGCCTGCTGAGAGCAAGGAGCAGGACAGCGGAGATGAGGAGCCAGAGCTCGCAAAGGGCACGGAGGCCAGGTTTTTGCAGGAAGAATGTGGGTCAGAGGAACGACTACAAAACGAGGAAGGTGAGGCAGCGCCGGGCACAGAGGGGGTACACGAGACAGTTGGTCATGGAGAGAAAGAAGAGGACGTGTTTCCTGCTGCTCTCACCTCGCCTCCAGGGCCTCCTGTCAGAAATATCGACACTGTCGTGGATAAGCATCTCGGTGATTTCTGCTCCGAGGTACAGCACCTCCTGCAGGAGGAAAGTGTGCTCTACAGCTTTCCACAGACTCCTGCCGCTGCACCTCCGCTCAACATCATAACGCCATTCTCACAGTATGTGTCTTTTTACAACCCCTGTCCCCCTGTCCAGGACTACATTAGCTCTCTAAAAGATAATATGAACCACATGCTGATGGAGATGGACAACAGCTGGCCCGGGCTCGGTCCTGACGTGCACCCGCCGGACACAGACGCCACTCTGGCCTGCACCGTTAGTGAGTTTGTGGCCAGTATCAGAGCGGCTAACACTAAAACTGACACGGATGACCAGGTTTCAGTGACCTCTGGTGAATTCACAGCCCTTAGCACTGCTGAATCAGTCGCTCAAACTCTTGACATTTCTAAACGCGAAGAAATGTGGTTGTCAGACTCAAGGACTAATCAGTTTTCTGAGGCTCCAAGCAGCCACAGTCCCTCTGTCCCACTTCCTCATGTCACCCTAACGGCCTCCCCATCCATCTCTCAGTCATCCTTTCATTCAAAAACCATTTCCCACACTGCCATCGTTCATCCTCTGCCCTCCTGTGGGGCTGCCAGCGAGTCCCTGCAGTCACACTTGGTGCTGCAGCAGCCAAAAGACTTAGAACTCAACCGGTCCACTGCACAGAACATCACGCAAGATGACATCGCTGCCAAAGCGCTCCATTCTGCCACAGGTGGAGACAGCAGGGTCATCTTTCCAGAGACGAGCTGCGAGGGGCCTCACACCGGGCTTGTAGGTGTCACTCACCACTCTGTGGACTCTTCGCGCCCCACAGACACCTCCTGCATTTTGGCCAACCCGGTTTCCTGCTCGGTCTCTGTATCGGCACAGAGACTGAGTTCAGACCCCGTTCCCCCGGTCTCGGCCTTCAGCTCCCTGATCAGTCAGCTGCAGCCGGACGTGTTCAGCAGCCTGGAAGAGATCATGAAAGATGTCAAGAGGAACTTACTGCAGTTTTACCTCCACACCACAGAACCATGGGACCAAGTCTACGAGGACATTAAGGTAACCTCCATGGATGTTTTTTTATTGTTTTTATTTTTTCACATTGATATACTAAAAAGGTCACCCATGCTCAGCTTTTCATTATTGTGACTTCACTATTAATACGTGTTCAAACCATTGACTCAGAGATGTTGTGGTCATTTTTGGATACTTTTGGTTCTGCTCATCTCGTGCAGAGTTCCACCCACAGCACTGGAGACAGTCTGATTTTGGTCCAGGAGATAGGTGTCTTAACTGTAGCTCTGTCCACACATCTATTGTTTCAGATTAATTACCTGATGGCCATCAAATATGACCATCGGGTATTGCAAAGGCTTTGTGCCCGTCTCTGTTTTTCTGTGCTTGGCGTAACTCCAGTCCTATTAATGCCAGAGTCTTCAAATTCACAGGGAACATTCTTGGGACACAGACCTTGGACACATTCAAAGATGGCTAACGTTGATCTATTATAAAAGGTATATTAAGAGGTTAAAAAGTCACATTGTTTTTCTGTTCCTTTTTTTATATATATAATGAGTGGCGGGGCTGGCAGCCAATCAGAGTAGAGTGGCACTGTGACGTTAGTGGCTGGTCATTTATGTGTTTATACATGTTTCTCATATATTCTGTAAAAGCTAGTGAGAAATAGACTTTCAAAACTGAAAATGCTGTTTTTGTAACCGGATAATACCTCTGGAGTGATTTACAAGACATTTTGTCGGTGCCAGTGCGCACGCTCAAGTCCGCTAACTCAAAGCTAAATTCCGCTCTCAAGAGCTCATAAACATAAATATTGTTTATGATTGACTGGTTGAGGGGCTTTATTGAACATGTACAAATTGTAAGTAATGCAATAGGATTTTATTAATTGATGTAAACTGTATGGACTTTGCACTGGGATACCAATTAACAACTGCAAATTATAAAGAAGAAAATGCTCATATGGCAGAGTATCCTTTTTATTTATATTATCTAATATTATTTCATCTCCTATTTACAGTATTTTCAGGAATATGAGTCACTAGTTTGACTTTTTACTGAAGAAGACAAATATAACACAATGCTAAAATACCCTCAGCTCTATGAGCATGTAATCAATGAAAGAGTGTGTAGAAACAAATGTGACCTTTTGACCTCTTAAAATAGGTCAACGTTAGCCATCTTTGAACTGTCCAAGGTCTGTGTCCCAAGAATGCTCCCTGTGAATTTGAAGACTCTGGCAGTAAGAGGACTGGAGTTACGCCGAGCACGGACGGATGTATGTAAAAGCTTAGGTCTGCCCAATGGCTATATTTTGGCCTTAGGTAAAAATTACATTTCACACCATGAATTTTCATTACATTTGAAATGTTTTATATATGAAAAGGCGGAAACTTTGTAACTCAATTAAGCCTCGGTCCCACCGAGTGAAGAAGGAGCTACGTACCCTGTTTTTGTTGTTGTTTCGTGAGCTATCGTGACAGTATAGTGGCTCAGAGTGGCTCTTAGAGGCATTATCTTCAGTTAACGAGGCTCCTCTCTGAGCGTGGTGCTAATTTCAAGAAGTTCAAAATTTAGCAACAACAGCGTGGTGCAGTTTGTGTTCGAGTTATTGCGACAGCTTAGAGGCATTTGCGTGGTGATTACGAGTCTGCTAAAAGCCCATTATCCGTGCGCCTGGCAGTTACGCAGGACCTGAGAGGCTATGTTTGGAACGGCTCTCCTCTTGCACACAATTCCACCTGCTCTGTGTGCTGAGCTCTATATAAATAATGTAATCATTTTCTGCCAAACCTTGGATGCTGAAAACACCTCTAATCACTTCTGGAATCACAGAGGACTGTTTCATCTGGACGCTTTTTTTTTTCCCTCTTTCCTGCTCCATGTGGAATATATTTTGAACAGCTTAATGCAACTATTTTTAATGTTTTTATAGCTTGATAACATCATGCTACACAGCACTGCGTGGCTCATATGTGGCTCATACGTGGGTTAGCATGGCTGATACGAGCCATTCGAGGCTCTAATGACCTGTCAGTCGTGGCTTCTATGTGGCACGTGCGGGGTATAGAGAGGCACCTTAGTAGTGGATACGTGTTAAGATGAAAACATGGGTCATTCTTTGAATAATCACTCCACACCCATGCGTGGCTCCTTCTTCATCCTTCATTATTCAGTGGGACCCAGGCTTTACATTCAGCAGACGTTAACCTCGGGTCACAGTTAAAGCGTTTGTTATGCAAGCGTTCATGACGGCGTCACTACTTTTCCTCATGTCAGGCTCCAGAGATAAAATACAGTTCACAGTCATGCTCATTATAATCAAATAAATGCATCCCTTCAGCTGCTCCCTCATTTTCACTCTGGGTTGCCACAACAGAGCCGAGGTGCATCCACAAGTTGGTTTGGCAAGGTTTACACCGGATGCCCTACGTGACCCAACTCCACATTACATGGAGAAATGTGGCAGGCGTGGGGTTTGAACTGGGGACCTTATGCACTGAAACGAAATGCACGAACCACTTGGTCACCCCCACCCCCCATCAAACAGAAAAGTGTCCTTTTGAATGACACAAACAATCGATTCAATGAAGGTCTGTTCCCATGTGGCGCTGCAGCGCACAGCAGATGCACACAATGGAAACATGTCACAGTGAGCTGATTTAAATTTCAATTTTTCAATTTATTTTCATTTATATAGCGCCAAATCACAACAAAATTGCCTCAAGGTGCTTCACACAAGTAAGGTCTAACCTTACTAACCTCCAGAGCAGCAGTGGTAAGGAAAAACTCCCTCTGAAGAAGAAACCTCAAGCAGACCAGACTCAAAGGGGTGACCCTCTGCTTGGGCCATGATACAGAAACAAATTACAAAACAATTCACAAAACAAACATACAGGAAATGTTGCCGGTGCACAGGACAGGAGGGTTTCAGAAACAGACACCACGCCCATCTCTGGATGGAGCCGCACCTCAAACAGAGAGAAAAGAAAAAAACAGAATCAGGCATCAGAAAGACAAGAAATACGAGGTCTGTCCATAAAGTATCGTACCTTTTTATTTTTTTTTAAACTATATGGATTTGATTGATATGTTTTCACGTCAGACAAGCTTGAACCCTCGTGCGCATGCGTGAGTTTTTCCACGCCTGTCGGTGACGTCATTCGCATGTGAGCACGCCTTGTGGAAGGAGTGGTCCCGCCCCGTCGTCAGATTTTCATTGTCTGGAAATGGCGGAATGATTTGGGGTTTTTTCCATCAGAATTTTTTCAGAAGCTGTTAGAGACTGGCAGCTGGAAACTATTCGAAAAATGTATCTGGCTTTCGATGAAAATTTTACGGGCTTCACAGAGAATAAGGTCTGGTAGTACAGCTTTATGGACCCCTTTAAGGATGCTCAGCGCGCCGCGCTCCGAGCTGCGACGACACTGCACAAGCCACCGGACCATTTCTGAGCTGATGGCTCTGTGGATACGAGACCGTCGTGTGCTCTTTCTCTGGTTATCACAAGAGCTGGACATCAGCCATTTTCCATCAGATTTCACTTTTAACAAGACATTTCGTCATGGAAAGCCGCGCGGAGGCTTCGCACGTCACGACCGATTCGCTTTGGAAGGGAGACAAAGGAACACCTCTGTTTCGGCGTGTCAGAGGACAAGTTTGGACATGTCCAGCTCTCCACAATTTCACTGATACTTACTGGACTGGTAAGCATTGCAAGCCGAGATAGACATGTCCAAACTTGTCCTCTGACACGTCGAAACGGAGGTGTTCCTTTGTCTCCCTTCCAAAGCGAATCGGTCGTGACGCGCGAAGCCTCCGCGCGGCTTTCCATGACAAAATCTCTTGTTAAAAGTGAAATCTGCCGGAAAATGGCTCATGTCCAGCTCTTGTGATAACCAGAGAACGCGCACACAACGGTCTCGTATCCACAGAGCCATCAGCTCAGAAATGGTCCGGTGGCTTGTGCCGTGTCGTCGCAGCTCGGAGCGCGGCACGCTGAGCGTCCGTAAAGGGGTCCTTAAAGCTGTACTACCAGACCTTATTCTCTGTGAAGCCTGTAAAATTTTCACCGAAAGCCAGATACATTTTTCGAATAGTTTCCAGCTGCCAGTCTCTAACAGCTTCTGAAAAAATTCTGATGGAAGAAAACCCCAAATCATTCCGCCATTTCCAGACAATGAAAATCCGACGACGGGGCGGGACCACTCCTTCCACAAGGCATGCTCACAGGTGAATGACGTCACCGACAGGCGTGGAAAAACTCACGCATGCGCACAAGGGTTCAAGCTTGTCTGACGTGAAAACATATGAATCAAATCCATATAGTTTAAAAAAATAAATAAAAAGGTACGATACTTTATGGACAGACCTCGTACAGTATAATTTGTCAGCATTAAGAAACAAGAAAAACAGAAGAAATACTAAGGTGATTGCCGGCCACTAGCCCTAAACTTCACTAAAAGAACCAGAGTTTAGGTAAAGTTGAGGCCGCGGCACGCTCTGTTTACTAATAAAATGAATTTAAAAGAGTAAAAAGCGTAAAACTATACTATGCCAGTATGCTAGCCATACGAAAGGGAAAATAAGTGCGTCTTAAGTCTTGACTTGAAAGTCTCCACAGAATCTGACTGTTTTATTGATGAATAGGGGCACGATAAGAGAAAGCTCTGTGACCCGCAGACTTTTTATTCACCCTAGGGACACAAAGTAGTCCTGCACCCTGAGAACACAAAGCCCGGGCCGGTACGTAGGGTTTATTTAGGTCAGCTAGGCAGGGAGGTGCCAGTCCGTGAACAATTTTATAGACTAGTAGCAGAACCTTAGTGAGCTAAGGTGGGCTCACCTTTTTGTTGGTCCTCTTTCAGTCACTTGAGGAAATGTTCCTCATAGAAAACTAATCCACAAGAAGTCCACAAACATAAGTTCCAAGTGGGCTCAAAAGATTTGACCCACGTGTGACCATCCGTGCTTAATTATTAAATGAAGAAGCAGAAAATTCCCAAATAGCTGACTTCATGCTCCGGAGACTCAAATAAAATCCAGTCCATCATCCGATCACCATATGGATTTGTGCCAAACACTAAGGCTGATACAGTGCATCCAGAAATTTTTCACAGCCCTGCATGTTTTCTACATTATATGTTACAGCCTTATTCCAAAATGGCTGAAATTAATTTTATTCCTCAAAATTCTACAAATGATACCCCATAATGACAATATGAAAGAGTTTTTTTTTTTTTTTTTTTTAGATTTTTCAAACCTAAATAATCACACGTTGCACAATTGAGCTCACGTGCATCCTGTTTCCACTGATCAGCTTTGAGATGTTTCTGAGATTTCATTGGAGTCCATCTGGGGTAAATTAAGTTGATTGGACATGATTTGGAAAGACACACGCCTGTCTACATATAAGGTCCCACAGTTGACAATCAGAGCACAAATCAAGCATGAAGTCAAAGGAATTGTCTGTAGACCTCAGACAGGATTGTCTGGAGGCACAAATCTGGGGAAGGGTACAGAAACATTTCTGTTGCTTTGAAGGTCCCAATGAGCACAGTGGCCTCCATCTGTAAATGGAAGAAGGTCAGATCCATCAGACGTCTTCTTGGAGCTGGTCGCCTGTCTAAACTGAGTGATGGGGGGCCTTACGTTAGGGAGGTGACCAAGAACCAGATGGTCACTCTATCAGAGCTCCAGCATTCCTCTGTGGAGTGAGGAGAACCTTCCAGAAGAACAGCCATCTCTGCAGCAGTCCACCAATCAGGTCTGTATGGTAGAGTGTCCAGACTGAAGCCACTCCTTAGTAAAAGGCACATGGCAGCCCACCTGGATTTTGCTCTGAGGCACCTGAAGGACTCTCAGACCAGGAGTAACAAAATTCTTTGGTCTGATGAAACAAAGACTAAACTCTTTGGTGTGAATGTCAGGCGTCATGTTTGGAGGAAACCAGGCACCATCCCTACAGTGAAGCATGGTGGTGGCAGCATCATGCTGTGGGGATGTTTTTCAGTAGCAGACTAGTCAGGATTGAGGGAAAGATGAATGCAGCAACGTATAGAGACATCCTGGATGAAAACCTGCTCCAGAGCGCTCTTGACCTCAGTCTGGGGTGACAGTTCATCTTTCAGCAGGATGATGACCCTAAACAGACAGCCAAGATATCAAAGGAGTGGCTTCAGGACAACTCTGTGAATGTCCTTGAGTGGCCCAGTCAGAGCCCAGACCTGAATCTGACTGAACATCTCTGGAGAGATCTGAACATGTCTGTGCACCGACGGTCCTCATCCAACCTGATGGAGCTTGAGAGGTGCTACAAAGAGGAATGGACCAGACTGCCCAGAGATAGGTGCACCAAGCTTGTGACATCATATTCAAGCAGACTTGAGGCTGTAACTGCTGCCAAAGGTGCATCAACAAAGTATTGAACAAAAGGTGTGAATACTTATGTATGAGTGATTTCTTAGTTGTTGCTGTTGTTGTTGATGTTTTTAATAAATTTGCAAAACTGTCAAAAAAAAACAAACACTTTTTTATGTTGTCATTATAGGGTGTTGTGAGTAAAAGTTTGAGGGGAAAATTTTATTTTAACCATTTTCTAATAAGGTTGTAACAAGAAAATGTGAAAAAAGTGAAGTGCTGTGAATACATTCTGGGGGTACCGTATACTAACCTATCTTCTTAAACAGGAAGCGAAAGTCCAGTTGCGGGAAGAAAAAACTGCCATTCTTTCTTCTGAAGAAATGTGTGTTTTTAATTGGAAGACCACATTTTTGAATAGTTTTTATTGTTAAGTATTGTTATTTATGTATTTTTGTCATTGCATAATGTGTTGCTGTAGGCGTACCTGTTGAAGCAGGGGAACCTGGAAACACAGAACCCGTTGACATTTCTGAACCAAGAAAGGTCCAACAGCAGACTGCTGGTCATCATTAAGAACAAAGACATCTCTGGACACATTCACGAGGTGCTGATGCCGTCTGATTAGTTTACTGCATATTTGCAGCTTGTAGGGCTGAGCAGTACAGCCAAATAATAATAATAACATACAAATAATGAATGTTTATGAGTTCAGTGGAACAAATATTTCATGAGGTGAAAACTGGAACAAACCATTCAACGAGGTGAAGCAGAGTTAAATGGTTTGTTCCAGCTTTCACTGAATTAAATATTTGTTCCATTGAAAGAATGTAAAAATGTTTTTGTTTTATATAATGGCTAAAATAGATCCTTGTCATTTGATATTTTATTAATTTATAAACAACAAAAAAGAGACTTGCATTTTGGTGTTCCTTTGTAATGTGTAGTACAGTGGTGCTGTGCAGTGACTTCGGACTTCCATTAAAAAAAAAATTAAAGACTTTGTGTAGTTCCTCAGTCCAGCCAAAAATCACATCAGCGTTTCATGTGAACAGGTCTTCATGCATCCAGACGGCTTACAGCGGAGTGTGTGTGAGTGAGTGAGTGAGAGAATTAGCAGCATCAGTTAGCTCAATCAAATTATGTTTCTGGAGAGTCGTTGTCCCCCGCGCATACACACACACACACACAACCTGGTCGGCAGTTGTACGTGCATGTACTACCAAAAAAAAAAACTGTCCTCAGTGCAGCGAAAAAAATCTCGTCAGAAATGAGTCCAGCTTTTCTTTCTCCCTGCCAACAGCTTCCAGTCAGTGTGTGTGTGTGTGTGTGTGTGTGTGTGTGTGCGCGCGCGCAGAGTGCAATGGTACCTAACGTATGGAACCAAATTTGCACTCTGAATGGAACCAAGCTGCACTCTAAATGCAATGCAACACAAATGGGATGAATTAATCCATGTCATGTGACATGCAAAGCACCAATCAAATGACAAGAATCCACTCAGCTGTGTGTGTATGTATATGTATATACAGTAGTGTTCAGAATAATAGTAGTGCTATGTGACTAAAAAGATTATTCCAGGTTTTGAATATATTTCTTATTGTTACATTCAAAGGATTCAAGGATTCAAAAGAATTTTATTGTCATATGCACATAGTAACATGTTCCCTGCACAATGAAATGTGTTTACTGCATTTTACCCATCCTAATTGCCAGTTAGGAGCAGAGGTTGCCTTTATGGCGCCTGGGGACCAGCTCCAGATGTACATCCCTGCCTTAGGTCACGAGCAGGGCTGAGCAAACCTTGACTGGCCTCATGACACACTTAACAAACAACAACACACATAACACACACAACACATAAGCCGGCCCGGTACATGAACACATATAAAAGCACACACAAGGTAAAAATTGGGAAGAAAAACCTCCAGTGCTGCTGCGTTGAACCACGCAGCAGCCCTGAAGAAAAAAAAACCCATCGCACAGATAAACAATGACAATCACACAAAAAACAGACGACAGCCGAGACTTGAATGTGTCCAGTGTTCAGACAGACAACCCGGAAGGCCGCCCTTGGCGCCATGAACAGCCTTATCTGTCCATCCTGGGGGGGAGGGGGGCTCCCAGTCCTGAATCAGTCCAACAGAGTGTCAAGGTCCCATCTCAGGACTGGGAGGAGACTGAGAGGCAGGGAAGACAGGGAAGTGAGGCAACAGAGGTGTTCTTCGGAGGAGGATTTTATCCCAGCAGCCTTGGAGAGCAGCTGGTGTTTGGGAACCAAATAGATATCCAGATTAGCAGAGGCCTGAAAGATTCCACTGTCTGAAACAGAGTGGCTTCCAATACATCTGAATAGAGAAGAGGAGATGTGGTCATTACTGACGATCAAAGCGGTTTTCCAGTGCAGCCATTCTCCCCGTGATGGATTCCAACATGCGGTTAACACCCGCCGACTGAGCTGACACTGCCCTTCCAATCGAATCAATCATGTGAGGCAGCCTGGACGGGCCAATTAGTGCCACTTCCACCTTCTTAATTTTCCGGTAAACCAGTGCTATGGCCGCTCCACACAGCAGAAACCTGGTCACCACAGCTCCAAATAAATAGACATCTTCAACGTCCTCCACAGACAACATGTACAGGCACATGACTTGCCACCTCTTCCAACTATCCATCACGTACCCCGCCACACGTGTCCTGGCAGGACAGGTCGGGTCCTCCGCTCCCGAGTGTCTTGTAGAAAAAATAGTGTCAATTGCGCTCAGAGACCACTTGATCAGATCCATTTTTGCCGTTTTCCAGAAGAGCAGAGCTGGCAGCCTCACAGACAAACACGCTACAGAAGCAGGAAAGGTAAGGAGGGAGGAGGGAGGAAAAATTTGTCCGTCTCGACAGAGAGCAGAAGCCAGTAGATTCAGTAGATTCTCACAAATCCAACAAGACCAAGCATTCATGATATGCACACTCTTAAGGCTATGAAATTGGGCTATTAGTTAAAAAAAAAAGTAGAAAAGGGGGTGTTCACAATAATAGTAGTGTGGCATTCAGTCAGTGAGTTTGTCAGTTTTGTGGAACAAACAGGTGTGAATCAGGTGTCCCCTATTTAAGGATGAAACCAGCACCTGTTGAACATGCTTTTCTCTTTGAAAGCCTGAGGAAAATGGGACGTTCAAGACATTGTTCAGAAGAACAGCGTAGTTTGATTAAAAAGTTGATTGCAGACTTATACGCAGGTGCAAAAAATTATAGGCTGTTCATCTACAATGATCTCCAATGCTTTAAAATGGACAAAAAACCAGAGATGCGTGGAAGAAAACGGAAAACAGCCATCAAAATGGATAGAAGAATAACCAGAATGGCAAAGGCTCACCCATTGATCAGCTCCAGGATGATCAAAGACAGTCTGGAGTTACCTGTAAGTGCTGTGACAGTTAGAAGGCGCCTGTGTGAAGCTAATTTATTTGGAAGAATCCCCTGCAAAGTCCCTCTGTTAAATAAAAGACGTGCAGAAGAGATTACAATTTGCCAAAGAACACATCAACTGGCCTAAAGAGAAATGGAGGAATATTTTGTGGACTGATGAGAGTAAAATTGTTCTTTTTGGGTTCAAGGGCCGCAGACAGTTTGTGAGACGACCCCCAAACTCTGAATTCAAGCCACAGTTAACAGTGAAGACAGTGAAGCATGGTGGTGCAAGCATCATGATATGGGAATGTTTCTCCTACTATGGTGTTGGGCCTATATATTGCATACCAGGTATCATGGATCAGTTTGGATATGTCAAAATACTTGAAGAGGTCATGTTGCCTTATGCTGAAGAGGACATGCCCTTGAAATGGGTGTTTCAACAAGACAATGACCCCAAGCACACTAGTAAACCAGCAAAATCCTGGTTCCAAACCAACAAAATTAATGCCTCGCAAATGTGAAGAAATCATGAAAAACTGTGGTTATACAACTAAATACTAGTTTAGTGATTCACGGGATTGCTAAAAAAGCAGTTTGAACATAATAGTTTTGAGTTTGTAGCGTCCACAGCAGATGCTACTATTATTGTGAACACTCCCTTTTCTACTTTTTTTACTAATAGCCCAATTTCATAGCCTTAAGAGTGTGCATATCATGAATGCTTGATCTTGTTGGATTTGTGAGAATCTACTGAATCTACTGGCACCTTGTTTCCCATGTAACAATAAGAAATATACTCAAAACCTGGATTAATCTTTTTAGTCACATAGCACTACTATTATTCAGAACACTACTGTGTGTGTGTGTGTGTGTGTGTGTGTGTGTGTGTGTGTGTGTGTGTGTGTGTGTGTGTGTGTGTGTGTGTGTGTGTGTGTGTGTGTGTGTGTGTGTGTGTGTGTGTGTGTGTGTGTGTGTGTGTGTAAAATCACCCCCTCCAAAAAAAAAAGCTTATGTTTATCACAATTTATACTTGATTATGCTACTACTTTGTACAGTATATTGACTGAAGCCTGATGAAATCAGGTGGTTTATTATTCGAACTGCAGAATACTTTAACAAAAAAATGTTAACATTTAAATGCACAAAATACTGTGCCTAACCTTAAAGCCCCTTTCACATTGGCGTATTCGTAGAGTTGCTCATTGTGGCGTATCGTCTACGCTGAGTTGAGCAGTTCTATGCCCACTTTTAGCAGCTCTACGTGGAGTTTTTGCTCCCTACGTAGCAGTATGTTGAGGGCTACGCACGTAGGATGGAAGAAATTAAACATGTTTAATTTTCTTCGCCGTAGAGCGCTGGACACAGTTTTAAGCAGGTCTGCGCAGCACAGCGTTACAGCAAGCAAGTCTGTGCAACACTGCGCTTCTGTACACAACCAAAAACTGAGTGCGTCAGATGGAGAACATGATCACACAGCCCACAGCACCTGTGTGTTCAGAACAGGGAATCGAACCTCAACTCAGAAATCCAGAAACAGCAGCGCTCTCCCTCTGTGTGTGTCTGATCAAAGCTGTGACTTTAAAATAAAAGCGCACTTGCCGCATGTCGAAGCACTCATCAAACGCCCTGATCGTGGCAGTAATGCAACTGTAAAAACCTCATGATACAGTCCACTGTTTTCCAAGTGCAGTGATGTGTTCTGCACAGACGGCAGGAGTGAACTGGGTTTAAATAGCGGCAAGGTACACGCAATTGTGTGCACACATTAAAAAGCGAACACACTCAGCTGCAAGTATGAAACGAACACGGAAAAAGGCTGAGTATCCGCTCATTTCGGGCGTATTTAAATGAAACACAACTCTGCAATACACAGCTCTACAAATACGCCAGTGTGAAAGAGGCTTAACCCTAATGCCGTGCATTAAGGAAAAAGACCTTCAGTCCAAGCTGCTCCTGAAGTTTTTGCTTATTTAGAAAAATTTAAGGAAACTGTTTTTTTTAATATGCCATGTCATTTCCACTTAGTGTAGTTATGTAGTAGTAAAATTAGCTAAACTAAATCATTAATAGAATGATTCAGTTGTTAAATATCATTATAGTTAGTGTTATTATCTCTCCAGTATGTCTTTAAAATGTACTGTTAATGGACCTTCAGTCTCGGGGGTGCGTGGGGGGGTCCTCAAGTAAACATACATTCCTGTGTTTAAAAGCGTTAACTTATTGTAGCCACTTTGTATGTTTGTATGTTCTTAAAACTGTTGACGTTTCTGAGATGAGACCTGAAGTCTTCAGTCTCAACAGTGGTCATATTTGACTTCTTAATCTACATTCCCAATTCCAATGAAGTTTGGACGTTGTGTAAAATGTAAATGCAAATGTTTGCTCATTTTGAAATGGATGCTTGCAACACGTTTCAAAAAAGCTGGGACAGTGGTATGTTTACCATACTGAGAACTGAGGACACTAATTGTTGAAGTTTTGTAGGTGGAATTCTTTCCCATTCTTGCTTGATGTACGACTTCAGTTGTTCAACAGTCCGGGGTCTCCGTTGTATTTTGCGCTTCATAAAGCGCCACACATTTTCAATGGGCGACAGGTCTGGACTGCAGGCAGGCCAGTCTAATACCCGCCCTCTTTTACTACGAAGCCACACTGTTGTAACACGTGCAGAATGTGGCTTGACATTGTCTTGCTGAAATAAGCAGGGATGTCCCTGAAAAAGACGTTGCTTGGATGGCAGCATGTGTTGCTCCAAAATCTGGATGGACCTTTCAGCATTGATGGTGCCATCACAGATGTGTAAGTTGTCCATGCCATGGGCACTAACACACCCCCATACCATCACAGATGCTGGCTTTTGCACTTTGCGCTGGTAACAATCTGTATGGTCTTTTTCATCTTTTGTCCGGAGGACATGACGTCCATGATTTCCAAAAACAATTTGAAATGTGGACTCATCAGACCACAGCACACTTTTCCAGTTTGTGTCTGTCCATTTCAAATGGGCTCGGGCCCAGAGAAGGCGGCGGTGTTTCTGGATGTTGTTGATGTATGACTTTCACTTTGCATGGTAGAGTTTTAACTTGCACTTGTAGATGTAGCGACAAACTGTGTTAACTGACAATGGTTTTCTGAAGTGTTCCTGAGCCCACGCAGTAAGATCCTTTACACAATGATGTCGGCTTTTAATGCAGTGCCGCCTGAGGGATCGAAGGTCACAGGCATTCAGTGTTGGTTTTCAGCCTTGCTGCTTATGTGTAGAAAGTTCTCCAGATTCTCTGAATCTTCTGATTATATTATGGACTGTAGATGATGGAATCCCTAAATTCCTTGCAATTGAACATTGAGAAACATTGTTCTTAAACTGTTGGATTATTTTTTCACGCAGTTGTTCACAAAGTGATGATCCTCGCCCCATCTTTGCTTGTGAACAGCTGAGTCTTTTGGGGATGCTCCTTTATACCCAGTTATGACACTCACCTGTTTCCAATTAGGTGTTCTTTGAGCATTCATCAACTTTCCCAGTCTTTTGTGGCCCCTGTCCCAGCTTTTTGAAATGTGTTGCAGGCATCCATTTCAAAATGAGCAAATATTTGCACAAAAACAAAAAAGTCTATCAGTTTGAACATTAAATATCTTGTCTTTGTGGTGTTTTCAATTGAATATAGGTTGAAGAGGATTTGCAAATCATCGTATTGTTTTTATTTACATTTCACACAGTGTCCCAACTTCATTGGAATTGGTGTTGTATTGCACATTATCTGAGCATGCCATCGATATGCACACGGCTTGATGATGTTTTGAACATAGTGGACTTGTGGTGTGTACAAAATCTGCCATAGCACATCAGTAGCATAACTTCAGTGAGAGGAAAAAGGGAATTTTCACACATCTTCAAAATCCCACCGTGCTTAAAACATGACCGCGGCACGAAGGCGGTATGTGATTGTCATTATGGACACCCTCCTGGACCCTCCAAGGGTTTCCAGGGTGAGGACGTCCTGGGATGTAGACCTGTGAGAGCGGTGCAGTGGTTCTCTGTAAAATGTTCTGCTGCAAACCCACAAGTTTTTATTCACAAATAATCTCAAAGCTGCACAAATAATAATTGAAAAAAACAAACAGAATGCTCACTTTAACAGAACCAGTTATCTTTGTGACTTTTAAGAATGAATAATTAAACACCATAAACTGACCCGTCTACGTACACCTGCATTTCAGATCCCGGGCCTTGTGTCTCTGAAGCAACACCCCTCAGTGGTGTTTGTGGGAGTCGACAGTCTGGATGACTTCAGGAACAACAGCTACGATGAGCTCTTTGTTTCCGGCGGCTGCATTGTCTCCGATGAGCTGGTCCTCAGTCCAGACTTCATCACACACGGTAAATGAGGAACGTTATTTAACCATTGTAGTTACAGTTCGACACAATCCAACCACAAGGGGCAGCAGGCAGCCACAGTCCCAGTGTCTGGTGCTCAGCACTCCCCTCGTCTGAGTGATCCTCTACACTGGTCTGTGCATGTGTGACCCAGTTTTGTAGTCTGATTGTTGTGCCTGCCTTCACTGCGCATGCGTCATGTTGGAGCGTCAGCAGCCATTAACAGATTCTCACCTCGTTTCTGCTTAAAACTGACTTTAGAATGATTTAAGAGGTTTTACTTTATAATCACATTATTCCCTTTGATCAGTAGAGAGTCAGACTCAGACCTGCTGCTGTCATGCTCTGATCGCTCCCCCGTCTTATATTTTGAAATAATGGTGAATTTATGTGGAAATGATTGTTGTGTGCTCTCAAATATGCTCTCAAATAGTTATGTTTGGGTTACTGTTGTTTGTGGATTTTGTGTTGTGTTCTGGTCCCTTTAATTTTTTTTTTTCTTCAAAGTAAGTCATGTGATCCACACAGGTGTATAAAATTGAAACGGCCACCTCTTTGTGGGTTCTTGGTCGCAAAGAGAAGTCTGTCACCACATGAGTTGTTTTTTCTATCTTGTTTTTCCTCATCGCTCTGGGTGCACACAACGCAGACCTGCTGCGTTTTGTGACTTTAACAGGTTCTGGGCCCAGAGTCAGAACCAGTCACAAATCACTCCTGCCACCTTTCTCCACCCACTCCACCCTGCCTGCACTCTCTTCTTCACCTCTCTACCACACTCTCCATTACTTTGAACAGTTGACCCCAAATATTTAAACTCATCTACTTTCACCACTTCTACTCCTTGTAACTGCACTATTCCACTGGGCTCCCTCTCATTCACACACATGTACTCAGTCTTGCTTCTACTGACTTTCATTCCCCTTCTCTCCAAAGCATATCTCCACTTCTCCAGACTAGACACAACTTTTCCAGTTGTCCAAAAATTGCTTCCTCTCCAACTAGTGCTTCTCTCACCTGCTCGCTAAATTTCACACAACAGTCTTCCTCCTTCAGCTTCCACCATCTGATCCTTTGTTGAGCTCTCACTCTCTTCTTCTTCTTTACCTCTAAAGTCATCCTAAAAACAACCATTCTATGCTGTCTAGCGACACTCTCTCCTGCTACCACCTTACAGTCTGTGGTTTCTTTTAGCTTGCATCTCCTATAAAGAATGTAGTCCACCTGTGTGCACCTTCCTCCACTCTTATATGTTACCCTGTGCTCCTCCCTTTTCTTAAAGTAGATATTCACCACAGCCATTTCCATCCTTTTTGCAAAATCAACTACCATCTGTCCTTCCCCATTCCTGTCCTTGATACCATATCTACCCATTACATCCTCATCACCTCTGTTCCCTTCACCAACATGCCCATTGAAGTCTGCTCCTATCACCACTCTTTCATGCTTTGGCACACTTTCCACCACCTCATCTAACACACTCCAGAAATCTTCTTTCTCCTTCATCTTACAACCTACCTGTGGGGCATATGCACTGATGATATTCATCATCACCCCTTCAATTTCCAACTTCACACTCATCACCCTGTCAGACACTCGCTTAACCTCCAACACACTTTTAACATACTCTTCCTTTAAAATGACCCCAACACCATTTCTCTTCCTGTCCTCACCATGGTACAACAACTTGTACCCACCGCCAATGCTCCTGGTCTTACTTCCCTTCCACTTGGTCTCTTGCACACACAATATGTCTACCTTTCTCCTCTCCATCATATCAGCCAGCTCTCTCCCTTTACTAGTCATACTACCAACATTCAAAGTCCCCACTCTCATTTCCACCCTTCTAGTTTTCTTCTTCTCCTGCTATTCGTGGCAACGTTTTCCTCCTCTTCTTCATCGTCTTCGCCCAGCAGTAGCCCAATTTCCACCGGCACCCTGTTGGGCAATAGCACCGGTGGCGGACGTTGTTAACCCGGGCCGCGACCGATCCGGTATGGGAATTCGATTCCGAGTCCGCATAGTTGGGTTGGCTTGTTTTACGCCGGATGCCCTTCCTGACGCAACCCTCCTCATTTATCCGGGCTTGGGACCGGCACTCAGAATGTACTGGCTGCACACCCAATGTGGCTGAGTTACAATATAAACATGACAAATAATTAATTTTTTAGATTGTTCCAAATATGTTCTCCACCTCATTAAGCGCATGTGAGAGAGAGAGACAGAGTCAGTCAGTCAGTCAGTCAGTCAGTGACTGTCTGTCTGTCAGTCAGTGACTGTCTGTCTGTCAGTCAGTGACTGTCTGTCTGTCAGTCAGTGACTGTCTGTCTGTCAGTCAGTGACTGTCTGTCTGTCAGTCAGTGACTGTCTGTCTGTCAGTCAGTGACTGTCTGTCTGTCAGTCAGTGACTGTCAGTCAGTCTGGCCAATCGGTACAAGTCCTTTTCTCCTTCCTTACTATTCAACTTCTTGTACAGCTCGCAATATGCTTTTGCCACTTCTCTTCTCGCCTTACGCCGCATCTCCTTGTACTCCTGTCTACTTTCTTCATCTCTCCGACTATCCCAAAACTTTTTCGCCAACCTCTTTGTCCTTATGCTTTCCTGGACCACTTCATTCCACCACCAAGTCTCCTTGTCTTCCTTCCACTGTCCAGATGTCATACCCAGTACTGCCTTAGCTGTCTCCCTCACCACATCTGCAGTACTTTTCCAGTTGTCCAAAATTGCTTCCTCTCCAACTAGTGCTTCTCTCACCTGCTCGCTAAATTTCACACAACAGTCTTCCTCCTTCAGCTTCCACCATCTGATCCTTTGTTGAGCTCTCACTCTCTTCTTCTTCTTTACCTCTAAAGTCATCCTAAAAACAACCATTCTATGCTGTCTAGCGACACTCTCTCCTGCTACCACCTTACAGTCTGTGGTTTCTTTTAGCTTGCATCTCCTATAAAGAATGTAGTCCACCTGTGTGCACCTTCCTCCACTCTTATATGTTACCCTGTGCTCCTCCCTTTTCTTAAAGTAGATATTCACCACAGCCATTTCCATCCTTTTTGCAAAATCAACTACCATCTGTCCTTCCCCATTCCTGTCCTTGATACCATATCTACCCATTACATCCTCATCACCTCTGTTCCCTTCACCAACATGCCCATTGAAGTCTGCTCCTATCACCACTCTTTCATGCTTTGGCACACTTTCCACCACCTCATCTAACACACTCCAGAAATCTTCTTTCTCCTTCATCTTACAACCTACCTGTGGGGCATATGCACTGATGATATTCATCATCACCCCTTCAATTTCCAACTTCACACTCATCACCCTGTCAGACACTCGCTTAACCTCCAACACACTTTTAACATAGTCTTCCTTTAAAATGACCCCAACACCATTTCTCTTCCTGTCCTCACCATGGTACAACAACTTGTACCCACCGCCAATGCTCCTGGTCTTACTTCCCTTCCACTTGGTCTCTTGCACACACAATATGTCTACCTTTCTCCTCTCCATCATATCAGCCAGCTCTCTCCCTTTACTAGTCATACTACCAACATTCAAAGTCCCCACTCTCATTTCCACCCTTCTAGTTTTCTTCTTCTCCTGCTGTTCGTGGCAACGTTTTCCTCCTCTTCTTCGTCGTCTTCGCCCAGCAGTAGCCCAATTTCCACCGGCACCCTGTTGGGCAATAGCACCGGTGGCGGACGTTGTTAACCCGGGCCGCGACCGATCCGGTATGGGAATTCGATTCCGAGTCCGCATAGTTGGGTTGGCTTGTTTTACGCCGGATGCCCTTCCTGACGCAACCCTCCTCATTTATCCGGGCTTGGGACCGGCACTCAGAATGTACTGGCTGCACACCCAATGTGGCTGAGTTACAATATAAACATGACAAATAATTAATTTTTTAGATTGTTCCAAATATGTTCTCCACCTCATTAAGCGCATGTGAGAGAGAGAGACAGAGTCAGTCAGTCAGTCAGTCAGTGACTGTCTGTCTGTCAGTCAGTGACTGTCTGTCTGTCAGTCAGTGACTGTCTGTCTGTCAGTCAGTGACTGTCTGTCTGTCAGTCAGTGACTGTCTGTCAGTGACTGTCTGTCAGTGACTGTCTGTCAGTGACTGTCAGTCAGTGACTGTCAGTCAGTGACTGTCTGTCAGTGACTGTCTGTCAGTGACTGTCAGTCAGTGACTGTCAGTCAGTGACTGTCAGTCAGTGACTGTCAGTCAGTGACTGTCAGTCTGTCAGTGACAGTCACTGTCAGTCTGTCAGTGACAGTCACTGTCTGTCAGTCACTGCCTGTCACTGTCTGTCAGTCACTGTCTGTCAGTCACTGTCTGTCAGTCACTGTCTGTCAGTCACTGTCTGTCACTGCCTGTCACTGTCTGTCAGTCACTGTCTGTCAGTCACTGTCTGTCAGTCACTGTCTGTCAGTGACAGTCAGTGACAGACAGTGACAGTCAGTGACAGTCAGTGACAGTCAGTGACAGTCAGTGACTGTCTGTCAGTGACAGTCAGTGACAGTCAGTGACTGTCTATCAGTGACAGTCTGTCAGTGACAGTCTGTCAGTGACAGTCAGTGACAGTCAGTGACTGTCAGTCAGTGACAGTCAGTGACTGTCAGTGACAGTCAGTGACAGTCAGTGACTGTCAGTGACTGTCAGTGACAGTCAGTGACAGTCAGTGACTGTCAGTGACTGTCAGTGACAGTCAGTGACAGTCAGTCTGTCAGTCAGTGACTGTCAGTGACAGTCAGTCTGTCAGTCAGTGACTGTCAGTGACAGTCAGTCTGTCAGTCAGTGACTGTCAGTGACAGTCAGTCTGTCAGTCAGTGACTGTCAGTGACAGTCAGTCTGTCAGTCAGTGACTGTCAGTCAGTGACTGTCAGTGACAGTCAGTCTGTCAGTCAGTGACTGTCAGTCTGTGACTGTCAGTGACAGTCAGTCTGTCAGTCAGTGACTGTCAGTCTGTGACTGTCAGTGACTGTCAGTCTGTGACAGTCACTGTCAGTCACTGACAGTCACTGTCAGTCAGTGACAGTCACTGTCAGTCACTGTCAGTCACTGACAGTCACTGTCAGTCAGTGACAGTCACTGTCAGTCACTGTCAGTCAGTGACAGACTGTCAGTGACTGTCAGTGACTGTCAGTGACTGACAGTGACTGACAGTGACTGACAGTCTGTCACTGACTGACAGTCTGTCACTGACTGACAGTCTGTCACTGACTGACAGTCTGTCAGTCAGTGACTGACTGACTGTCAGTGACTGTCAGTCAGTGACTGACAGACTGTCAGTCACTGTCAGTCCCTCCCTCCCTCCCTCCGTGGTTACAGGCATTTTCAACAGCCAACTCCGAAAGAAAATGTTTAATGTGCTATGAAATAAGCGTGGGACAGCCAGTGGAACAAAGCACGGCATCCAGCTGCGAACACAGCAGGTGGGATCACCACGACGAAAGTGTGTGCAAGTGCGTGGATCAAGGTCGTACAGGTGTCAGGGCGCCTTAAGACCTAGACACCGGGACCAAGTCCAGGGGTGGAGACGCTGCCTTGGTCAGGGGTGGAGGAGGGAGCAAACCTGAAGAAGCATGTTTGATCTGTTTCACGGGATTTGTAGTTTTGCTTTCAGTCATTTAAAAAGACTTCAAGGGTGCTCTAAAATACATCCAAAGCTACCAGATGGAAAGTCTACTTTGAAAAAGCAAAAACTGGATTTTGAAAACATTCAGAAATTTACTGACTGAATTTTTTTGTTGTTGTTTTGTAGACCAGCTGGCATCTCTGCTGAAGCTGCTTGAGCAGCACAGTTCACCAGAGATCGTCTGGAGGTGGAAGGTTCACTGCAGAACCCACAAAAAACTCAAGGAACAGTCCAGGTAAGGTTCTCAAGACCTGCATGGGCCCACGGGCCACCACCGGTACCCAGGCACCCTTTAAATTACGAATGGGACACGTGTCTGTGTATGTGTGCGTGCAGGTTCAGGATTGATGCTGCCAACCTGCTGGACGTCCTGTCGGCCTATCAGAAGCGTATGATCGTGGAGTTCCTGCCATATCATCAGTGCGACATGATGGAGTGTCAGTCACCTGACCTGGACTGTCTGACTAAGCTCCAGGCGGGGAACACGCAGTACCGGCACACCGTCTTCCTCACAGGTGATCCCACTGATCCGCCGCTTCTCTGTCCCGCTTTCAGGATAAATAATAATAAATACAATTACACTCAAAACACGACACCAAAAATCTATAATGTCTAAAGCTGCAACTCAATTTTTTACTTAATCAATTCATCAGCTGATTATTTTGTCAGTTTAAAAACAAAAAAACAGGAGTAAAGAAGCGAGTGAAATAAACCATGAAATATTCAGTTTTACGAAGCCCGAAATCAAAACACAACTCACAACGTTTGATCAGTTGTCAAATAGTTGGTGATTAATTTGATATTTGAATAATTATTGCAGCTCCAATAATGACATAACGTGCACAATGTGAACTTAAAATATCGACATAAATAAAGTTTATAATATCCACAAATTAGAAACAACAGAAGCTCCGCCTGCAGGTAATTCCCACGTTAAAGGTTTGACATCCTGAACCCGGGAATGCAGAGCACCAGACGGAACACCAGGACCAACAGGTTCCACCAGGAGACCCGTTAGTGTTTCATCTAAAGTTATTATTTTAATTTTTATTTTTCCAGGCGATGGTCCTGAGGTCATGGGTCGGAACCTTGGTTGGATCCTGTCTATATTAAAGTTATTGTTACAGTATTTATTATTTCAACAGCTTCAGTAAATACAATTTTGGAGGAAAAATCTTTGAAGTATAGCTGGATCATAAAACATAAAACATTGTCTTTATTAGTGAGGGCTAAAGTGATTTCACATGTCTTTACTGTGTATGGAACCCGATAGTTTTATTGGAGCATTCACATAAAAGCTTTGTTTTGTGCAGTACATTTTCAAAATGTCACCCATTGTCTCCGCCTCATTGAGACGTAGAGTTGTTTGAACAAAGGAACGCTATTTATTTAAATTACAGTTTTGTACTGTAAATTTGAATCGATACTTTACTGCCCCCAGTGGTTGTTTGAAATTTTGGTTGTTGCTGTGGTAACTAGTTTCTGATATTAACCAGATCTGTCTTAACACCCTTATAAATAACTTGCCTAAAATCAGTCTTTTGTTTGTTTGTTTGTATGTTAGAGCATCGCTTGGACTCGTTCCAGGTCTACTCCAGTAAGGGCATCATCGTCACCCACGTTCAAGAGATTCTACACTCCTTCAGCAGCCTGGTTGGTTTCCACGACATCAAGGACCGACCGCCCATACCAGATGACCTCCTGGCTCTGAAAGGTCAGTTTTAAAGGACCACACTGACCATTTTTAATTTCTGATTTCAGTCTTTACCGTTGGCGTGGACAAACACATACCAAGAAATTATTTCAAGCAGGTGATAAGTGCAAAACGAGAAAACAGAGGGGTGTTGATAAATGTCATCAGTGCATATGCCCAACATGTGCTTTGCAGTGATGAGAATTCCCGGGAAATACTAATATTTCCTGGCCTGTGTTGGGTTTAGTCTGTGGTCCAATTTCATGATGGTTGTATTTGTACGATCATTAAGAAATGTCTCTGAGATGCCACAATGGATATTAAGTCTCAGGTTTTCACGTCCTGATCCAAGACTGAAGGATAAATGTAACGTGCCACCGCTTGTCCACACAGCACCCATTGAGAGACACTGTTACAGATTTTCCTGTGAACTCTGCATCATGTTAAAACTACAGTGAGGCAAATAAGTATTTGATCCACTGTTGATTTCGCAAGTTTCTCACCTACAAAGAATGTAGAGGTCTGATAGGTACACTTCAACTGTGAGAGACAGAATCTAAAAAAAAAAAAAAATCAGAATATCACATTCAGTGATGAAAGTTTTAAGAAATTACCAGAAATTCGGGTTTTTACTCACGTGGTGAATGTTTCCAGGTTATTTTTGGCAACATGCGCCAGAATCCATTCATTCAGTTCATTTCAAGGCCCGGTCACACGGCACTTAACGAAGGGCAACGAAGCCCAAACGAAACAAGAAATCTGGACTTTCGTTGACTTTTGTTGCAATCATTTAACCTTCGTGCAGCTTCGTTCCTGCAGTTGCCGCAGGATTTCGTCAGGATTTTTAAACTGTCGAAAAAATTTAAACGAATGCCGCCAAAAACTTCAATTCATCCGTATTTCGTCTTGCTGTCGTTCTTGACGGTTTTTAATCGTTTGCTTAGTTTTTGTAATGTTAGCATTTAGTTTGACTTCTTTCGAGCAGCTTAATGTTTTCACACAGTGCAGAAGCCAGTTGGTGAGCGCTGCTGCCGTTGCATTCACGTACTGTCGGAAATTACAGGGTGACTCAGCCTGTTTGCTTGGATTTTTTTTTTTTTTTTTTTTTATCTGGGTGGGGGGGGTTAGCTTCACTGGGCTCAGGCACCTTATATAGGCCAAAATGAATCTTTTGTGTGGAGACGATGAATTATTTTACCAAAAATAAAATGAAAACCACACTCCTGCCACAAGCAACTGCTGAATTTGAATAAAGTCCTGTAACTTCTGATGGGACATGAACAGCAGCAGCGGCAGCAACAGCTCCTGCATTCGCTTATTTTTATTAAATATAACAATATGAGTGTAGGAATGACAATCCAGCCCTTATGTACATGTGGCAACAGGTAGATGATTCAGATGATGATATAAAGAGCTGTTCTGGAAGGCAGAATTCACGATGTGGATCAGTTGCAGCTGGTAGAAATAACCGCATATGGGGAGTCAATACGCGTGTTCACACGGACTGATCACTTTACTGCTCTGATATATTCAATCATCTTTACACTTATATTTATTCCCCCTTTTGACAGTTTTCTGTTATAAATCAATATATACAGTAGTGTTCAGAATAATAGTAGTGTTATGTGACTAAAAAGATTAATCCAGGTTTTGAGTATATTTCTTATTGTTACATGGGAAACAAGGTACCAGTAGATTCAGTAGATTCTCACAAATCCAACAAGACCAAGCATTCATGATATGCACACTCTTAAGGCTATGAAATTGGGCTATTAGTAAAAAAAAAAAAAAAGTAGAAAAGGGAGTGTTCACAATAATAGTAGTGTGGCATTCAGTCAGTGAGTTCATCAATTTTGTGGAACAAACAGGTGTGAATCAGGTGTCCCCTATTTAAGGATGAAGCCAGCACCTGTTGAACATGCTTTTCTCTTTGAAAGCCTGAGGAAAATGGGACGTTCAAGACATTGTTCAGAAGAACAGCGTAGTTTGATTAAAAAGTTGATTGGAGAGGGGAAAACTTATACGCAGGTGCAAAAAATTATAGGCTGTTCATCTACAATGATCTCCAATTCTTTAAAATAGACACAAAAAAAACAGACGCGTGGAAGAAAATGGAAAACAACCATCAAAATGGATAGAAGAATAACCAGAATGGCAAAGGCTCATGCATTGATCAGCTCCAGGATGATCAAAGACAGTCTGGAGTTACCTGTAAGTGCTGTGACAGTTAGAAGACACCTGTGTGAAGCTAATTTATTTGCAAGAATCCCCCGCAAAGTCCCTCTGTTAAATAAAAGACGTGCAGAAGAGGTTACAATTTGCCAAAGAACACATCAACTGGCCTAAAGGGAAATGGAGGAATATTTTGTGGACTGATGAGAGTAAAATTGTTCTTTTGGGGTCCAAGGGCCGCAGACAGTTTGTGAGACGACCCCCAAACTCTGAATTCAAGCCACAGTTCACAGTGAAGACAGTGAAGCATGGTGGTGCAAGCATCATGATATGGGCATGTTTCTCCTACTATGGTGTTGGGCCTATATATCGCATACCAGGTATCATGGATCAGTTTGGATATGTCAAAATACTTGAAGAGGTCATGTTGCCTTATGCTGAAGAGGACATGCCCTTGAAATGGGTGTTTCAACAAGACAATGACCCCAAGCACACTAGTAAACCAGCAAAATCTTGGTTCCAAACCAACAAAATTAATACCTCGCAGATGTGAAGAAATCATGAAAAACTGTGGTTATACAACTAAATACTAGTTTAGTGATTCACGGGATTGCTAAAAAAGCAGTTTGAACATAGTAGTTTTGAGTTTGTAGCGTCAACAGCAGATGCTACTATTATTGTGCACACCCCCTTTTCTACCTTTTTTTTTACTAATAGCTTAATAGAATGCTTGGTCTTGTTGGATTTGTGAGAATCTACTGAATCTACGGGTACCTTGTTTCCCCTGTAACAATAAGAAATATACTCAAAACCTGGATTAATCTTTTTAGTCACATAGCACTACTATTATTCTGAACACTACTGTATGGCTTAGTAACCACGGCACCCGAGTTTTTTCTTTTCTTTTTTCTTTTCTTTTTTTTTATTGTAGCAAGACAGTGGGCAGCATATCATCAGTCTGAACCAGACTGTGAGGATTCTGATGATGGAGGAGATGATCCCTCTTTTGTTCTGGATGAACAACCAGAGCAGGTGGATCCACCGATGTCCGTACAGATCTCCACAGTGGGTCAGATTGTGTGCTTCAGCTTCTCCAGGACCCAGCGCCGAGTCCTGGAACATAGAGAAGGAAGCAGACACACACTGCTGGAGATCAACTTTAGCTTTGTTTTCATTTTGTTCCTCTTTTGTTCCTTTTGCGCTCTTCATTTGCAGGTTATTCGGTGGTGGGGAAAATCAAAAACTCATTCGTCCACCTTTTCATGACATTCTGTGATTTTACTTTTTTCCCTTAGTTAGGAATCATCGTATGCCGTGTGACCGGGCCATCAGTTCCATGCCCAAACAGTTGGTGGTGGTATTATACTGTGTTGTTTTGCAAGCCGCCAATAAGTTTTGAAGGAGGGGGGTTATTTTGTTTTGGTTTTGAAAGTATATTAAATCATGTTTTTGGGGACTGCCTGGTGGTTCTCTTCTCGGTTTACTTTGTTGTGGACATTAAAAGTTATGAGCTGCGTTTTTCCTCCAGTAATAATACATTAAGTGGAGCTAACAGGTGAAGCTCCCAACTGCTAAAAATGCTAGCACCTTTAGCATTCGGATGAGAGTTTAAGTCTCAGTCTACGAGTCAAAACCACAAGATTGAGTTTGAGCAACGGCCAAAAATTGTATGAGGTGATATAGTGAAAATAATGTGACATTAGTGCTCTGCTGAGGTTTATCAGCTAAATTAGCTTTTTAGGTTTTTATTAATGGCACCTGTTTGAACTCGTTACCTGTATAAAAGACACCTGTCCGAGAATTCCGGTTGGAACACTGCAACGCTGGCAGCACAGTAGAGAGGCTCCTGAGCGAACCCGAGAAATCTTATAAAAAGGCCCATTCTTAGGAGAAAAATCAGATACATAAAGTATTAAAAGGGGGACCGGACATCACCATACACTATTTTTTTCACGAAGAAGGGAAAGAAAAGCACGTTTTGGGTTCCGTGGACAAGGCTAGCTAACACCTGCTCAGCAAATCCCACGATGGCAGACTCCGAGATCCTACATGAGCTAAAACAGTTTCGACAAGAAAGCAGGGGCCAATTTGAAGAGTTGAAACGTGACATTTCCTCAGTCAATAACAAACTAGAGGCGACGGAAAACCGAATAGAAAAGGTCGAAGAACGAATTCAAACAACCGAGGACGTAGCTACTGGCTTGCTAAAGCTATGCTTGAAGTTAGAAGAACAGCTAATCGACATGCAGGCCCGTGGCGGGCAAGAAAACGTGAGGATCTATGGGGTCAGTGAAAATGCAGAGAAAGAGGCATCAGAAATGAGAATTTTTGTGGAAAAACTGCTTCGTGAAGGTCTTCAGCTGCCAAATGACGTGGAGTTACACATCGAAAGAGCACATCGCTCCCTGGGACCAATGCCACCTCCAAGCGCTCCACCCCGCTCCATTATTGTGAAGTTTTTAAGTTTCCGAACGAAGGAAATGGTGCTGCGTAAATCCTGGCAAATGAAAGGTTTCAAGTTGGAAAGATAAACAAGTAACCTTGGACCAGGACTTTCCACCTGCCATTATTGGAAAGCGGAGAGAATACGCTGAAATCCGGAAAGTGTTAAAAGAGAAAGACGTGCGGTTTCAAACACTCTTCCCCGCCAGGCTGCGTGTGAGACACGGCGATGGAGTTATGATTTATGACACTGCAGCAGAGGCGGCAGAGGATATGGTGAAACGGGGATTCGCAGTCAAGCTCATACAGACACCAACATCGCTTGTGGAATGCATTCAACAGATGACCTGGACCCGGGTGGACCGACGCGTGAGGAAGAATGTACCCGATTCAGAGCGGGGCCCCAGCTACAAGGAGAAGCTACGCGCATTTCGGAGAACATCCCCGAGCCCAAGCACAGAGTAAAGGTTTAAAACGGCAAGGTCTTTTGAATGAAAATGTCCCTTTGATTGAAATATAAGTTTGAATTGACTGGGTGAGTAAAATATTGTTATATTGAAGGTTCTACTATGGGAGCTTACATAACACTGTCATAGCCATAAGGATCCCCTGCATTGTTAACAGGAGCAGTGTCATTGCCTTAGCGCGCCCCCTGGGACACAAGAGGGTCTATTGCACAGACCCCAACATAGGGAATCATGTTCATTTCTGTTCTTTTTGTTGTGTTGTTTTACACTCTGTTGTTCTTTGCAGGGAAGGGAAGAGTGCCATGTTTAATGACTTTAATTGCTAAGACACTCAGATGTCAGCCCGGTCTGTAAAATTTGTTTCACTAAATATAAATGGGATTCACAATCCAATTAAGAGATCAAAAATATTATCACAGTTGAAAAGGGAGAAAGTCCAGATAGCATTTCTTCAGGAGACTCACCTGGATGATTGTGAGCATGCCAAACTGAACAAAATGGGATACTCTAAAGTATATTTTTCTTCTCACAGCTCTGGGAAACGTAGAGGAGTAGTAATTTTGTTGTCCAACGCGGTGAATTTTGAACACATTTCTGAATGTAAGGATAAAGAAGGAAGATACCTTTTGGTCATAGGTAAACAGGAGGGAACATTAGTGAGTCTGTTAAATGTATACATGCCACCTGGCAGTGACTGGTCAATATATAAACGTATTTGAAACACTTATAACTAAATGTCAAGGTATTCCAATATGCGGAGGTGATTTCAACATTCGATTACAACCAAAGACTGACAGCTCAAATGGCAGACCAGATGCTAAAAATATTTATAGAAAGGTTAATAATTTTATGAAAGAAGTGGGAATAATTGACGTTTGGAGGGAAAATAACCATAGAGTGCATGACTGTACTCATTATTCCTCAGCCCACAATGTCTATTCACGAATATTTTTTTTTTTTATGTTCATGCATGATATGCATAGAGTATTAACTTGTGAGATTGGAACTTGTGCCATATCAGATCATGAACCAGTGTATTTAACAGTCAACATTAGCAACAGGATTAGATCCACCCTATGGAAGTTAAATTTCAATATCTTGAAAGATACTGACATTCAAAACACTCTGAAAATGGAAATTCAGTCTTATCTTGAACACAATGACACTGATGAGGTTTCCCCTGCAATACTATGGGATGCTTTGAAAGCCGTAATTCGAGGAAAGATAATAGCAATCTCTGCTACTCTAAAGAAACGTAAAATTCAGAAAATACAGGAATTACAAACCAAACTTAAACAACTTTTGAAAGAGCACTCCACGTCACTAAATAATTTGGTCAAATTAAAAATAAAAGAAGTGAAAAATGAGACAGATGCTATAAACACACAGGAGATTCAAAAAACCTCCTTTTTACAAAACGATATTACGACGTAGGCAGGAGAGCACTCAAGCTTTTATCTTACAGATTAAGAAAACAAGAGGCAGAACGGACAATACATAAAATAAAACACCCAGTAACAAATGCTGTGGAGACTAGCCCTGAAAAAATACAAGAATGCTTTGAAGAATATTACCGGAAATTGTATTCTCAACCACAGTTGGGGAGCAGTGAAGACATTGACGCATTTTTATTATCCCTAAACTTACCTAAAGTTTCAGAGGACCAAAATAAGAGATTGACATCAAAAATAACAAAGGAGGAAGTTTCAGCATCAATAAAGAGATTGAAAAATGGCCAAAGCCCAGGGGCCGATGGATTTAATTCAGAGTGGTATAAAGCTATGCAAGAACATCTAGTCTTAACATTGGTGAAAATGTTTAATTGGATTATTGACAAGAAAAGTATACCACCTTCATGGAAAGAAGCCATCATTTCCATAATCCCAAAAGAAAATAAAGACAAAATGCAATGTGGAAACTATCGCCCTGTAAGTGTGCTCAACATAGATTACAAAATTTTTACCTCTATTTTATGCAAAAGATTAGACAATTCTACCAGACCTTATCAACAAAGACCAGACGGGTTTCATTAGACAGAGACAGACTCAGGACAATATTCGAAAAACATTATTAATTATGAAACATGTCAAAAAATGTAATTTGGAAGCACTTATAAGTTTAGATGCTGAAAAAGCATTTGATTTGGTACGATGGGAATTCCTATATAAAATAATGGCTAAATTTGGCTTCCATCATAATATTATTGACACTTTTGCGGCGTTATACAACAAACCAATTGGCAGGATTAAACATTAACGGGGATTTGACCAAAACTTTTACCTTGGAGGGAGGCACTCGTCAAGGGTGTGGAGCCTCCGCACTTTTATTTGCTCTATTCATCGAACCTTTGAGCCAAGTTATAAGACAGACTACAGAAATCAAAGGCGTAAACCTTGACTCAGGTGAACAAAAACTAGCCCTTTTTGCGGACGACATACTGATATTTTTGACTGAGCCCTCGCAATCTCTACCCAAACTAATGCAGGTGCTGGATAAATATGGCTCTCTCTCTGGATATAAAATCAACAGAAATAAAACTCAAGTGTTTAAACTATAAGCCACCAATAAGTATAAAAAACACATATAAATGGAAATGGGACTCAAATAACATCAAATATTTGGGAGTGGTTTTAACAGAAGATTTTGAAAAACTTTTTGGTGCAAATTATGGTCCATTAATCTCAAAAATTTAAATAAATTTACAGAGGTGGAGTACAATCCCCTTTTTGGGCATACACTCTCGTGTGGAATCAATCAGATTGAACATCCTTCCAAGATTACTGTATTTATTTCATTGTTGACCAGTTTGGATATCACAGAAATATTTTGATGAATGGGATAGAATGTTGGGTAAATATATTTGGCACAACAAAAAAGCTAGAGTTAAATACAAAACACTGCAGTTGATGAAGGAGAAGGGTGGACTCGGGCTACCTTGCCTTCAGGAATATTACTATGCGGCCCAACTTAAACCCCTGATATGTTTAGGTTCCCCAGCCTACTCAGCCAGCTGGAAGGAAGTTGAAAGGGTAGAAACAGAAAAAATACCAATTATGGCAGTATTGTCAGATAAAAAATTAAGAAACAAATTTAACACCATGAAGGATTTTATGTACGAATCTATGTTGAAATGTTGGGATGGGGTACTAAAAATTTGTAAATTGGAGAAAATCTCTTTGATATTAAGATGGATAGCGTATGATTCTGACTTTTTGTCAAATACTCAAGATAATAGGTTTAAAACTTGGATCTCAAAGGGTCTGACTTCGTACTACTCTTTCATCCACAAGGGGGTGTTCATGAGCTTTGAAAAGCTGAAGGGAAAAAAATGGGCTTCATCAAGATGACTTCTATAGATATTTACAAATCCGACATCATTTCGATCAAAACAAAGTCCTATGGGAAAACAGTGAATTAGGATTTATACACACCTTTTTAACTCTAATAAAATCAATTTCTATGAACAATATATCTAATTTGTATAAAGCAATTCAGTTAAGTAAAGAAGGTTAACACAGAGTACATTAAGAAAAAATGGGAAATTGAGGGCAATCTGAATATTTCAATTGAAAGTTGGGAAAAGACTTGTCATCTTCAGTGCAAGACCACAGGATCTAATACATGGCGAGAGTTTGGATGGAAGAGTATTACGAGGTTCTTTACCACACCTGTTCAAAAAAGACACAGAGGGAGAGGGGATTCATGTTGGAGGCTGTGTGGCTCCTCTGGGGCCAACCACTATCACATTTTTTGGGAATGCAGTATTCTCAAACCATACTGGTCACAGATTTGTAATCATGTAAATTATGTTTTTGGCTATAAAGTGTCATTTACATTTGAATGCTTATATTTGGGAGATGTAAATGTTCAGAATTGGAGAAGGAATGAAACAAAATTATTGGCAATCCTATTAATAGCAAGTAAAAAAGCCATCACAAGAAAATGGTTGAAGGCAGCCCCCCCTCGGTGGAAGAATGGATAGAAATAGTCCACGATATCTACGAGATGGAAAAACTATCCTCCATCATTCGGAACCAAAGAGACTCTTTCTACGAAACATGGTCAAAGTGGACAGAATATGTGAAATATACAAGATCGGACTTTATCTGAACAATATATTTTTTTTAATCAATGAATACTGATCATTTATTTTCTGACCAAATGTAACAGCACTCTTCCCCATTGTTTATAGTTTCTTTTCTGTTTTTTCCCTCTGTTTTTGTATATTTGATAATTTAAAAATAAAAATTACAAAAAAAAAGACACCTGTCCACACACTGAATCAATCACACTCCAACCTATCCAACCAAAGCCAAGACCAAAGAGCTGTCTAAGGACACCAGGGACTAAACTAGACCTGCACAAGGCTGGGATGGACTACAGGACAACAGGCAATCAGCTTGGTAGAAGACAATAACTGTTATGATTATTTATTAGAAAGTGGAAGAAACACAAGATGACTGTCAATCTCCCTTGGTCTGGGATTCCATCCAAGATCTCACTTTGTGGGGTAAGGATCAAATCAAATCAGTTTTATTTATATAGCACCAAATCACAACAAACAGTTGCCCCAAGGCGCTTTATATTGTAAGGCAAGGCCATACAATAATTACGGAAAAACCCCAACAGTCAAAACGACCCCCTGTGAGCAAGCACTTGGCGACAGTGGGAAGGAAAAACTCCCTTTTAACAGGAAGAAACCTCCAGCAGAACCAGGCTCAGGGAGGGGCAGTCTTCTGCTGGGACTGGTTGGTGCTGAGGGAGAGAACCAGGAAAAAGACATGCTGTGGAGGGGAGCAGAGATCAGTCACTAATGATTAAATGCAGAGTGGTGCATACAGAGCAAAAAGAGAAAGAAACACTCAGTGCATCATGGGAACCCCCCAGCAGTCTAAGTCTATAGCAGCATAACTAAGGGATGGTTCAGGGTCACCTGATCCAGCCCTAACTATAAGCTTTAGCAAAAAGGAAAGTTTTAAGCCTAATCTTAAAAGTAGAGAGGGTGTCTGTCTCCCTGATCTGAATTGGGAGCTGGTTCCACAGGAGAGGAGCCTGAAAGCTGAAGCTCTGCCTCCCATTCTACTCTTACAAACCCTAGGAACTACAAGTAAGCCTGCAGTCTGAGAGCGAAGCGCTCTATTGGGGTGATATGGTACTATGAGGTCCCTAAGATAAGATGGGACCTGATTATTCAAAACCTTATAAGTAAGAAGAAGAATTTTAAATTATATTCTAGAATTAACAGGAAGCCAATGAAGAGAGGCCAATATGGGTGAGATATGCTCTCTCCTTCTAGTCCCTGTTAGCACTCTAGCTGCAGCATTTTGAATTAACTGAAGGCTTTTCAGGGACCTTTTAGGACAACCTGATAATAATGAATTACAATAGTCCAGCCTAGAGGAAATAAATGCATGAATTAGTTTTTCAGCATCACTCTGAGACAAGACCTTTCTAATTTTGGACTATTGTAATTCATTATTATCAGGTTGTCCTAAAAGTTCCCTAAAAAGCCTTCAGTTAATTCAAAATGCTGCAGCTAGAGTACTGACGGGGACTAGAAGGAGAGAGCATATCTCACCCATATTGGCCTCTCTTCATTGGCTTCCTGTTAATTCTAGAATAGAATTTAAAATTCTTCTTCTTACTTATAAGGTTTTGAATAATCAGGTCCCATCTTATCTTAGGGACCTCGTAGTACCATATCACCCCAATAGAGCGCTTCGCTCTCAGACTGCAGGCTTACTTGTAGTTCCTAGGGTTTGTAAGAGCAGAATGGGAGGCAGAGCCTTCAGCTTTCAGGCTCCTCTCCTGTGGAACCAGCTCCCAATTCAGATCAGGGAGACAGACACCCTCTCTACTTTTAAGATTAGGCTTAAAACTTTCCTTTTTGCTAAAGCTTATAGTTAGGGCTGGATCAGGTGACCCTGAACCATCCCTTAGTTACGCTGCTATAGACGTAGACTGCTGGGGGGTTCCCATGATGCACTGTTTCTTTCTCTTTTTGCTCTGTATGCACCACTCTGCATTTAATCATTAGTGATCGATCTCTGCTCCCCTCCACAGCATGTCTTTTTCCTGGTTCTCTCCCTCAGCCCCAACCAGTCCCAGCAGAAGACTGCCCCTCCCTGAGCCTGGTTCTGCTGGAGGTTTCTTCCTGTTAAAAGGGAGTTTTTCCTTCCCACTGTAGCCAAGTGCTTGCTCACAGGGGGTCGTTTTGACCGTTGGGGTTTTACATAATTATTGTATGGCCTTGCCTTACAATATAAAGCGCCTTGGGGCAACTGTTTGTTGTGATTTGGCGCTATATAAAAAAAATTGATTGATTGATTAATTTTAGAGATATTGCGTAAATGCAAAAAAGCAGTCCTACATATTTGTTTAATAAGCGCATTGAATGACATATCCTGATCAAAAATGACTCCAAGATTTCTCACAGTATTACTAGAGGTCAGGGTAATGCCATCCAGACTAAGGATCTGGTTAGACACCATGTTTCTAAGATTTGTGGGGCCAAGTACAATAACTTCAGTTTTATCTGAATTTAAAAGCAGGAAATTAGAGGTCATCCATGTCTTTATGTCTGTAAGACAATCCTGCAGTTTAGCTAATTGGTGTGTGTAAGGATGTAATTGTAAGGATGATTCTGAGAAAGCTCAGAACTACACAAGAGGATCTGGTCAATGACCTGAAGAGAGCTGGGACCACAGTCACAAAGATTACATTAGTAACACATGATGCTGTCATGGTTTAAAATCCTGCAGGGCAGCAAGGTCCCCCTGCTCAAGCCAGCACATGTCCAGGCCCGTTTGAAGTTCACCAGTGACCATCTGGATGATCCAGAGGAGGCGTGGGAGAAGGTCAGATGAGACCAAAGGATGAGAGGAGGATGAGAGAACAACCCCAAGAACACCGTCCCAGCAGTGAAGCATGGGGGTGGAAACATCATTTTTGGGGATGTTTTTCTGTAAAGGGGACAGAACAACTGCACCGTATTGAAGGGAGGATGGATGTGGTCATGTATTGTGAGATTTTGTCAAACAACCTCCTTCCCTCAGTAAGAGCATTGAAGATGGGTCATGGCTGGGTCTTCCAGCATGACAATGACCCCAAACACAGCCAGGGCAACTAAGGAGGGGCTCCATAAGAAGCATTTCAAGGTCCTGGAGTGGCCTGGCCAGTCTCCAGACCTGAACTCAATAGAAAATCTTTGGAGGGAGCTGAAACTCCAAACCTGAAAGATCTGGAGAAGGTCTGTATGGAGGAGTGGACCAAAATCCCTGCTGCAGTGTGCAAACTTGATCAAGAACTACAGGAAACGTCCTACCTCTGGAACTGCAAACAAAGGCTACTGTACCAAATATTAAGGTCTGTTTTTCTATTGAATCAAGTACTTATTTCATGCAATGAAATGCAAATTATTTAAAGATCATACAATGTAATTTTTGTCTTTTTTTTTTTTTTTTTTTATTCTGTCTCTACATTCTTTGGAGGTGGGAAAACCTGCTAAATTGACACTGGATCAAAGATTTAATTGCCTCATTGTATAAAGAAAATGGATGAAATGTTCTGCTGCAGGGAGATGATTTAAAGTTCATCAGGAATTCAAATCGGGCTGTTTGATCCGACATTTTTTAAATCATCATTTATATGTAAGTCTTTCATCTCATTCTCATGTTTTTGACAGAATTTGTTGTTAGTTGACGTTATTCAAGTTATTTCTCACAAATCAAACTCTTTGGGATAAATTTACTTCAAACTGTCTCCATGTGAACGTGATATGTTAACCTGCAAAATCTGCATTTACATGGATATGAAATATTATTGTAAATTGAAATATGACATATATTTAACCCACTCGTAGAAGTCAGATATTTTAGGCCATTAAGAGCTTTAAAAACAAATAAAGTTTAAAATCTATTTTAAAAGCAACCAGAAGACAGTGCAGTGAAGCTATAACAGGATATGTGGTCACGCTTGCAGTTGCCGTTAAGGAGTCGAGCAGCTGCTTTTTGTACCAGCTGCAGGCGGTGCAACAGCGACTGGTCAAGGCCAAAATACAGCCAGTTACAGGAATCCAGTCTTGGCGTTAATAAAAGCGGGTATTACAGTCTCAAGATATTCATGTGGCAGGTAGCCTTTTACTCTCGACAAAATCCTTAAAAGCTGTTTTTCACAACTGAATTAACCTGGCAATCAAATTTCAACCTGTTATCAAATATTACACCAAGATTTCTCACTGATGACTGGATGTTTGGTGTAAGAGGGCCCAGAAAGCCAGCTGGAAAATCAGATTTACAACTTCCAAACATTATCATTTCGGCCTTGTTTTCATTTAAATTCAAAAAAATCGCAGTCAACCAGGACTTGATATCATTTAAACAATCAAGCAATGACTGTACGGAGTCATTGGATTTTGATGTTAAAGGCAGATAAATCTGAACATCATCAGCATAACAATGAAAAGAGATTATATTTTCTAAAAACTGATCCCAATGGCAACATATGCAGCAGGAAAAGAATCGGACCGAGGATGGAGCCTTGGGGGACCCCAGTGACGAAAGGGGCTGTGGATGAAGTAAATTCACCTAGCTGCACAGAAAAACTCCAGTCAGTCGAATATGACTGGAACCATGAGAGAGCAGGGCCACTGTTCCAGTCATGCTAGGAGGATCCCATGATCCACAGTGTCAAAAATAGCTGTCAAATCAAGAAGCACGAGCAGCGCAGGGTTTCCTGAGTCAATAGTTACATTAGTTCATTAAAAACGCTCAGCAGTGCAGAGAGTATATATATCTGAGTCCTTGGGGTCCAAAGATGCCTTGGAAGGTCTAAGAGAATCATGAGGTCGCTGGACTGAGATGTTTGGTGATGTCGATACCTTTTCTGAAGAACAAAGGTACAAGTTAAGGATCTGCTTCCTGTCTTACTACAGTGCATCCAGAAAGTATTCACAGTGCTTCACTTTATCCCCATTTTATGTGATAGCGTTATTCCAAAATGTATGGAATTCATTTTTTTTTTTTTCCCCTCTCAAAATTCTACTCACAACACCCCATAATGACAACATGAAGTTGTTGTTGTTTTGCAAATTTATTAAAAAATTAAAAGCTAAGAAATCACGTGTACATAAGTATTTACAGCCTTTGCTCAATAATTTGTTGATGCACCTTTGGCAGAAATTACAGCCTCAAGCATTCTTGAACATGCCACAAGCTTGGTGCACCTATCTTTGGGCAGTTTGGTCCATTCCTATTTGCAGCACCTCTCAAGCTCCATCAGGTTTGATTGGGAGTGTCGGTGCACAGACATTTTCAGATCTCTCCAGCAATGTTCAGTCAGATTCAGGTCTGGGCTCTGGCTGGGCCACTCAAGGACATTCACAGAGGTGTGCTGAAGTCAGAGTGGCTTCCTCTGTCCACAGAGGAATGCTGGAGCTCTGACAGAGTGACCATCGGGTTCTTGGTCACCTCCCTGACTAAGGCCCTTCTCCCCCGATCACTCAGTTTAGATGGGCGGCCAGCTCTAGGAAGAGTCCTGGTGGATCTGAACATCTTCTTTTTACAGATGATGGAGGCCACTGTGCTCTTTGGGACCTTCAAAGCTGCAGAAATGTTTCTGTGCCCTTCACCAGATTTGTGCCTGAAGAGAAGCCTGTCTCTGAGGTCTACAGACAATTCCTTTGACTTCATGCCTGGTTTGTGCTCTGACTGTCAACTGTGGGACCTTATATGTAGACAGGTGTGTGTCTTTCCAAATCATGTCCAATCAACTTAATTTACCCCAGGTGGACTCCAATTAAGCTGTAGAAACATCTCAAGGAAGATCAGTGGAAACAGAAGGCACCTGATCTCAATTTTAAGCTCCATGGCAAAGGCTATGAATACTTAAGTACATGTGATTTCTTAGTTTTTTCATTTTTAATAAATTTGCAAAAATCCCATGAGATTTTTTTTTTACTTATGGGGGTATCGTGTGTAGAAGGCTGTAACATCCTCCTCTCTTAACATAATGTTGAAAAAGTGTTGTGAATATTTCTTGGATGCACTGTGTGGTTGGGAGACTTGGATGTGAGCTAGTGACCTAAGGTCGGCATTTCAGTGTGACTTGCGGTAAATGTTTGGCCATTTTTCAATCCTCCCCCCGCACACACACATGCATTTTTTAGACCCCATTTTTTGTATGCATGTGCCAGTTGACACAAGGTGTGAAATGACATAAACAAAAAGTAAGATCATTTTTTAGTTAGTCTTTTAATTACTTCTAATTACAGTGTGACTTGTATTACACCAAAAGTCCTTTGTTTCCTGAAAAAACAAAACTTTTATATCTAGTAAACTGAAAATGCAAGGGAAACACGGGGGGGGGGTCTTGCCTAATTTTCCCATTCAGCATGGAAATGCCCAGGTGATGACTGGACGTCTTTCCTCCTCTGTCTCTTCTGAGGATCTTTGGGTACTGCTGAAAGGACTGTCAAACTGAAGGCTACTTATGGAGACCTGGATGAGGAGTATCACTTTAGGGAACACTGGTGCAGTATTTTGGTCATGTAGGACCAAAATACTGATCTTCCTCTTGGGTGTGATCTTCCTTGTCGGCATGATCTTCCTCTTGGTTTCATCCACCACACAGGTGCTTCAGTGTGGAGGACCCCAGCAAGTGGGAAAAGCCTAGAGGATATCCAGAACTCACCTGGGTTTAGCAGATAAATGGTTACTTTCGACAAATGGGGATGTCTGCCTGAGTGTTTGTGATCCAGGATGGGTCAGAACTCAAGGCTTTTCAATAGTTTTGGACAAACTTTCTGAGTAGCTATGTTGCCACCTTGAGGACAGTGAGGGCACTGACCATTGCCTCTGATGGTAGAACTGGGATGGGCACTGATGATGATGAGAGTTCTACTGTACATGAAACTTTGACCGTAAGTATTCAGGTCTCCTCCAGCTGCATCTCTGTCTGCTGACGTTATACTCTGCTCTGTCCTCAGGTTTCAGCAAACAGCCGAGTCACTGTGACGCGACGTTCCCCTCTGAACCTGCTCCAACTTTACCAGACCTCAGTCTGTCTCGTCCCTCCAGTGACCAACAATGTCTCCAGCAGCCTGGCGTTGGCCACACCCAACTCCCCCAGTTCTCTGACCCGCTGGTCAAAGAAGGTGGCACGTGCCCTGAGGAGGTTGTGCAGCACCACTCCGAATCCGAATTGGAGGCGCTCCGGCAGTACATCTCAGACTTTCGGGCCAAACGTCAGGCACAGCAACAGGCAGAGTTGAGTTTGAACCATCAGAAACTCTTCAACAGTCTGGCCTGTGCAGGAGATCCGACGGACCAGAGTCATCTTCTCAACAGTTCCAGTGCCCCTTCAGAATGTCAGGGAGGTCGCACTGACACCGTCCACCAACAAATGACCCCCGGCAGGAAGGCCGTGTGTGCAACTCTGGACTTGATTCACTCAGCACTGCTTCCGGATCAGGGTGAGGACAGGGGCTCTCCACGGCGCCAGCATGACAGCGTTGTGGTGAGAGACCATGTTGTTCCCAGTGAGCAAGTCAGTCCATCGGCCCCCTTGTGTGAGCTAAACCCACTTCCAGCATCTGTACCGGCTGGCCAAACCGGTTCTACAAGTGTAACTGGTCTCAGGAGCGAGGAAGCGGAGGTGCGAGGAGAATATGCCAGAAGTTGCGTGACCGCAGAGGGCCAAAGAGTGAGGTTAGTACCCAGAGGCCACGGGGGGGGGGGGTTGTACCTCAGCAGCACTTTATCTGATAACACGCAGGTTTAAGTCTGCCACCTGGATAAAAGTAAACCTTTATTCTGCCGGTTCTTTGATACATTTTGTTGTTGTTGTTTTAGTTTTGGTTTTTATTATTATTATTGTGACCACTTCAACAGTCTTTGTTGCCATTTAAACACTTCCTGTTTCTTGCAGAGATGCTCACACCGGACTGGATCAGCCGACAGGAGCAGAGGCGATCCCCGAAGACTGCAAGAAACCAAACAGCAACACCTCAGTGAGCAGTCAAGGCAAGGTATCTGGGAGCATCCCCATGGAAACGAAACAGGACAACAACCTGAACCGAGCCCTGCAGCACCACACCCAGATCCATCTGCAGCAGGCCGCCCTGCAGCTGCAGCCCCCCTACTGCAGCAGGCCCTTGAACCCGCTCCAGCATTTCCTGCCCAGCGCCATGCTGAGGCCCTTCAACACCCTCAGTGGGGGGCAGGGTCTGCTGGGCTCCCCGCCTGGTTGTCCGGGCTCCTTGAGGTCCACGGCTGGTTCTGTGCCAGTCTGGAATTTTCTGCAGGCCAGCAGGGAGCTTAACAACGCCGCACTCCTGGGAGCGTACCGCAACCCTGCAGGTCAGCGGAGTCACATGTACAGAGGTGGGCCGAGGGGGGGGTTTAATGGTATGTAGTCCACCATAATGCTCAGACAATCTGTCTGCCATTTTCCTGTTGCCCTGTCAGCTGAGTAACCCCCCCACCCAACGTGTGTTTCCTGTGTCGTTTGTTGACCTCGTAGGTGAACCGGTTTTGAGATTGTTTAGAAGTTTGATTATTGTTACTGTAAACTATGCAAGAACAGGTGTCAAACTTATCCCACATTTGTACCAAAACAAAAAAGTAAACTGTGAGGGGCAGTAGAGTCACGGGTGAACAGTGAAAACAGAGGCAACACTTGGACAAAAAAAGAAAAGTCAAATTCTAAAGACCAGTTCTGAACTTTGTCACCAAAGAGACACTCGGTTCTTACTAACAGTGGGAAAACACGCTCTTTAGAACACTGGGCGCTAGCTAACGATGTTTCCTGTTCCCGTTTGACCATGGGAGAGTCAGCTCAGTTGTGCCCCCCAGTGGACAGGCACCCAAGATACACAAGTATGTGAAAAATTACACACAGTTTGTGTGCAGATACACACAAAGAAACAGCATAAACATAATAAATTTACTGTTCTGCGCACATGTAAACATCTGTTTACACACTAGCTCATGTGTTTAAGGTGTTTGTCCACCAGGGGGCAGATTGACACCATCTTAACCATTGCTTCTATTTCAGACAAATTTCAGAGTTTCTCTGAAAAATATTTTGGTCGTAGTGCTTCCTGATTTGACTCCACCAGAGTTCTCGCACTTTGAGGTGTCTTGGAGGATGAACTCGGAACGACTGCGACAAGAACAGAGAACGTGACATCACGTGTGGAAACTGTCAAAACTGAAATCCCTGTCTGACCTGTAAGTGGCACCGCGGTGCAAAAAAAAAGTCCCTGTGACCTGCAAGTGGCGCTGTTGGGCACAGTGTCGGCGCTCGTCTGATAACCACTGGCAGCTTGTCACACTGAGTGGGACTGAAAACGTCCGGCCGTCCTTCTAAAAGACACCAAAGGAAAATGCTGCCGACGCTCTAGTGTACAGAAGATATAAACCGTGTAGTTTGTGTTTGCTGCCTCATTTTGAGATTTTTGTTTGACTAAAAATTGAAGCACACGAGTGAAGAACCGAAAATCAGACGGCTCGGTTCAGACCCGCCGGCCACAGAACACAAAAACCTGTCAGCAACAGGACGTCCCAACCGTCCTGAACGCTGAACGCATCATCGGACACAGCGCTGATCAGTGAGGAAGACTGTTCCTGTACTCTGGGATGGGTACCAGGAACCAAACGCCAGCTGTAAATAGAACTCTTGTGCATGGATTAAACAGGACAACGTCTTTGTGGTGGTTCTGATGGACTCTGATATCTGGTTTTAGTCTGTATTCGTAGATGTGTACTGTCAGAGCATTTTTAACTTAAGTCTTTTTTTATTTTTTTTTTAATCATTTGTTTTGTATTAAAAATTTGTCAATTATAAAAAAATTATAAATTTTGACTCCAGGTTTTCTTTGTGTTTTGGGTCCCACTGGAATGACTTTGTGTCCAGTGAATAGTTACTTTGTGACATGTTGTCCAGGTGGGCAGGTGTCTGTGTTTAGGACCCCAGAGACTAGATGAGGTCAAGGACACACCCACCTTCCATCCCACTGCAGCAGACGGATGTTTATGTTTCAATACATCTAAAATTGTAAGTCAGTTTCCTATCAGTTTTTGAGCCTTATGGGGAAAAAAATTGAGAAAAACCTCCCAACATGCTGGGGACAGATTGGTTGTCTACCTGAGTGGTTGTCATCCAGGGCCAAATGTGGTGACGTGCAACAGCAGCACATGATCCCTGACCCGAGTCGATCCGACCTGAACTTCAGGTCGTCGTCACTTGGTTTTATTTATTTAAGTTTTGGGTTTTTTTGTGTGTTTTTTGAAGACCCCCCCTTCATAAAGACATTCTGCTTATCAGCTGCAGTTTATTGAAACATTCAGGTGAAGTTTTCATTCAACAGGTCAGAGGTCACCATACAAATCACATTAAAGTGCAGTCTGTGGGGGGGGGTCAGACAAAACCAGACTTAAAAATGTCACATTTTTAACCTGCAGCAGGAGGCAGCAAATCTGAAAATTACACACAAAAACTCTCCAGTTTGACAACACAAATTAAAAACTCACATTAAAATTTAAACTTAACGTGAAACATCGACGCAACATAATCGCATCCAAAACAAAGTGAAAATAGAAACCATTTATGCCTGAAGGCATCAGGGTCAAACCCAGGTCCTCCCCAGGAGGCGCCGCCCTCAATGTCACCTCGCCTCCAGGAGGTGCTGGCCTGACGTGACAGGTGGTGGCATTTCCTGCAGCTCATTTTTTTACGCACGTTCCAGTGACACCAAACAGAGCTGACGTTCTGCTGTGTGTTTTGAGTCTGTGGCGCCTGAGGTCAGAGGTCACTTTCAGTGCGTGGCCGAAGGTGCTCGGGACTGGTGGTGCTGCAGGTTTGATTCCAGCTCCTGCTGCTTCAGCAACAAACCCTGAAAACACAAATCAACATGTTCATGAACACACCTTTAATGAAGCAAACTAGAGCAAAGGTTATCCAGATTAATCCAGGTTTTGAGTATATTTCTTATTGTTACATGGGAAACAAGGTACCAGTAGATTCAGTAGATTCTCACAAATCCAACCAGACCAAGCATTCATGATATGCACACTCTTAAGGCTATGAAATTGGGCTATTAGTAAAAAAAAAAAGTAGAAAAGGGGGTGTTCACAATAATAGTAGTGTGACATTCAGTTAGTGAGTTTGTCAATTTTGTGGAACAAACAGGTGTGAATCAGGTGTCCCCTATTTAAGGATGAAGCCAGCACCTGTTGAACATGCTTTTCTCTTTGAAAGCCTGAGGAAAATGGGACGTTCAAGACATTGTTCAGAAGAACAGCGTAGTTTGATTAAAAAGTTGATTGGAGAGGGGAAAACTTATACACAGGTGCAAAAAATTATAGGCTGTTCATCTACAATGATCTCCAATGCTTTAAAATGGACAAAAAAATCTAGAGACGCATGGAAGAAAACGGAAAACAACCATCAAAATGGATAGAAGAATAACCAGAATGACAAAGGCTCACCCTTTGATCAGCTCCAGGATGATCAAAGACAGTCTGGAGTTACCTGTAAGTGCTGTGACAGAAGACGCCTGTGTGAAGCAAATTTATTTGCAAAGTCCCTCTGTTAAATAAAAGACGTGCAGAAGAGGTTACAATTTGCCAAAGAACACATCAACTGACCTAAAGAGAAATGGAGGAATATTTTGTGGACTGATGAGAGTAAAATTGTTCTTTTTGGGTCCAAGGGCCGCAGACAGTTTGTGAGACGACCCCCAAACTCTGAATTCAAGCCACAGTTCACAGTGAAGACAGTGAAGCATGGTGGTGCAAGCATCATGATATGGGCATGTTTCTCCTACTATGCTGTTGGGCCTATATATCGCATACCAGGTATCATGGATCAGTTTGGATATATCAAAATACTTGAAGAGGTCATGTTGCCTTATGCTGAAGAGGACATGCCCTTGAAATGGGTGTTTCAACAAGACAGTGACCCCAAGCACACTAAAATCTTGGTTCCAAACCAACAAAATTAATGCCTGGCAGATGTGAAGAAATCATGAAAAACTGTGGTTATACAACTAAATACTAGTTTAGTGATTCACAGGATTGCTAAAAAAGCAGTTTGAACATAGTAGTTTTGAGTTTGTAGCATCAACAGCAGATGCTACTATTATTGTGAACACCCCCTTTTCTACTTTTTTTTTTTTTTACTAATAGCCCGATTTCATAGTCTTAAGAGTGTACATATCATGAATACTTGGTCTTGTTGGATTTGTGAGAATCTACTGGTACCTTGTTTCCCATGTAACAATAAGAAATATACTCAAAACCTGGATTAATCTTTTTAGTCACATAGCACTACTATTATTCTGAACACTACTGTAGTTATGAGGCTGATTGAACCATTCCTGGACAAGGTCATAAATGTTACCACGGACAATTTCTTCACATCGCTGTCACTTGCGCAACGACTACTTTGCTGGAAAACCACCATCCTCAGCACAGTCAACAAGATTCACAGAGAAATTCCACAATCAACTCGACAGAGGGACCGCGATGAATTCACCACTCAGGTGTTTTCATCCACTGCTGCCATACTGACGGTGTATGCGCCCAAACGGAAGAAGGCCGTCTACATTCTCAGCAGCATGCACAGCGTGGTTCGGACTGAGAATACCACCAAACGGAAGCCAAACACCATCACCCTTTACAACACTACAAAGTGCGGCGTGGATGTGATGGACCAGATGGGGCGGGAGTACACTGTGCGCACAGGAACACGGTGCTGGCCAGTCGCTGTGTTCTATATAACATGATTGATATAGCAGCAATGAATGCGCATGTGTTGTATCAAGTACGCACTGGGAGGCAGGAGAGACATGTGGACTTCCTGGTGGAGCTTGCAAGAGAGTTGGCTAACTCTCATGTGAGTGCGAAGAAGGCACAAAACAAACAATTGCTTCGACAACAACCTTCCACACCTAGCCCTGGGAAAAGAGCCATGTGTCAGGTTAGAAATCAATGTAAGAACAATCATGCCACTGTGCGATGTGTTGGCTGCTACAGATACACGGGAGATGCCATAGCAGTGCCGGGTTTGTGAGTGATTGCTGAAATGTACTCTCACTCACTCACTGCCACTCTCAAACACTGTATCCTGATAATGCATAGTTTTTTATTATTTGTAAATATGTGTAAATGTTTGTTTTTTTTGTACTATTGTGCACCATTTTTATCAATAAATCTCAGCAACAAATCTCAGTGTGTTGGTGTTTTGTCTTTGGGATGGACCAGTTTCTTTGCCAGGTTTAGAAGAGTGAAGCCACCCCCTCCCCCATAAGCTTGTCCAGTGTCCAGTCCCTCCTGTGGTGCACCAGTGATCATCGCCTCGTTTACTTAACAAAATGAGTGCTCACAGGTGATTTAGCAGGTTAGCTAAAAGCCATACAGCCGAACGGCTACCCTGTGGGTTTTATAGGTAGAAAAGCCAAATGGCTGCTCTGCGACTTCTAGTGTTAAAATGTCTCTTAAAGACTGAAATCGCACCAAAATCATAACAATTTAGATTCAGGCTGTTAGTGACCATCCGATGATCCGCCGGGATTACTTTGTGCACTTCCGTGACCGGTTTCAAAGTATACGGCATTCCCAACAAACAGCTACGGAGACGTCACACAACAAGGTACTCGGGTGTTTCTGACAAGTGACGTCGCTACTAGAAATGTCCCAGTGTGCATGTCAATGGAATGTAGCTGCTAAACTGAGGCACAGATTAATTCCACGGTTTACATAAGTGTGATGTCGTGTTATGACGACTCCTTTGTGGAAACTTACTTTTGATGCAGTCACAGTAAAAGCTGCAGCCCTGAGAAGGTTTATGTGCACCTGCATGGTCATGAGTCATAAACGCAGCCTGTCAATAACTATTTATGCTGGAGGATCAGCTTTGTGCACAATTAATTATGAGTGTTGTTATCAATAAAATTAAAAAAAAAAATATCAGCTGCACAGCGTGCACACACACACACACACACAGCGAGCTTCAGAGCGCGCGCACACACATTCCAGCTCCAAATTCAAACTCTCAACGTAAAAACAAAAAATAAAATCTTGCCACAAAACACAACAGGGGTAAAATCCTGAAATGTAAACTCCACATGTTCAAAGAAGCGCATGCAGCTTTGCCGTTAGTTCTCGGATGATTGTGGCACGTTAAATAACATCCAAACCCCTTACCACCCGCCTCATTTTGGCTTGTCAGTATCTCATAAATAAGTGAAATTTCCCATTGATGGGACATACAGGCTTAGAAGGGGTTAGCTCCTGGAAATAATGTATTCTATTTCCAATGTAACAATTCCATCACCGTATCCAGGCAGTCTGTTAAAAATGGTGTCATGCAGATGTCCCCACGTCCATGTCCACAGCTTCAGTAAACCAGCATCCACACAAACAGTGCGTCGCCACACTTTTAGGCTCCAAAATCCCACACACTGAAAAAGTTAAGAGTTTCAGGGTGAAGTTTGTCGTCTCCTGTCTGTAAATCTGAGCCATCACTTTCGAACGGCAGCTCAAAAGCTTTGTTTTCGGACAGAGCAGGTTTGTTTCCTTCTGTTTGTCAGTCATCAGGATGTTTCTGCTCATTCTAAAAGGTGCGTCACACGCTGAAAAATGCTGAGAATTGTTTGTGAGACGCTTTCCTGAAATGCACCTGCTAATGCTCAGAGTGAGACAAATAAAATACATCAGAGATCACTAATTATTAGCACGTGTGCAAAGACACTTACAGTCATAAGTACTTTTATGACGTCTTGCTAAGTGGGACGTTAAAAACCGTGTGATGTACTTAAGCGCCCACGGCCGTGACGGCGCACACAGTCAGAGATGGTGATGGTAAAAACTTCAACGTCGGTGTTACCTGTCGCAGGTGGGCGAGGCCTCTCAGGATTTCCTGCTGTGGGTGTGAGTGTGTTTTGGGGAGCAGGTTGGGGAGGCGGAGACACGCCTCTTGATGAGGAGGAGCCTCTGTGGAGGAGAAGATGTCTGTTATCCAGTTTGGAGTCCTAAAGGTCAGTTAAGTTTTGGTGTCATAGTGTCACATGCACACAGACTGTAACTGTTCCAGTGAATTATCATTATTATTATTATTAACAGCTTCATTTTCTCCGCCCACCATTAGAGGGCGCGCTGTACTGTGCCAATGTGCAGTTTCTTACTTTTAATATAAATGAAATGACAGTACTGACATTTTTACTAAAGAAAAATAAATCATTTGTCTTAAGAGGTGATTGTCTGTATGTCTGATTGTTTGTCTGTATGTCTGTTTGTTTATGTTTGTTTGTCTGTATACCTGTTGTCTGTATGACTTTTTCTGGACGTCTGTTTATTTTACTGTATGCCTGCTTGTTTATCTGTATGCCTGTTTGTTTTTCTGGACGTCTGTTTATTTTACTGTATGCCTGCTTGTTTATCTGTATGCCTGTTTGTTTTTCTGGACGTCTGTGTTTTGTGTCTGTTTAGCTGTCTTTTTTCTCTTTGTTAATCTTTTTGTCTGTTTACCTGTGTGTTTGCTTCTTTACCTGTCTGTGTCTGTTATTCTGTTTGTTTATCTGTCTGTTGTTTGTTTTTGTCCATCTATTTATTTATCTGCATTTGTCCGTTTGTTTGTCTATCTGTTTGTGTTTATCAGTTTGTTTGTTTATCCGTTTCTCTGTTTATCTGTTAGATTATTTATCTGTCTGTTTGTTTATCTGTCTGTTTGTTTGTGAGACCTGTGTTTGTGGGCATTGGGGATGTGGTTGGGTCCAGTGGATCCAGATTAAGTACTTTGTCGGTCCAGACATCAGGAATAAATTCCAGGCCGGGAGGATGCATGGATGTGGGTGGGTCCTGCTGACTCTGTCCTGTGTGTGTGATGGTTGGAGTGCGCCCCCTGCAGGTGATAACGCATCAAATCCTTCAGTGCCAAATGAACGACAACAACAATAAAAACCTTTCAGGATTTTATTTTTAATGAACTGGCAGCACGTCATCGTCTCACATTTAAAAATATTCTGATTAAAAAAAGAAAGAAATCTGACATTTTCAGCCAGTGGTGGCGCTACAGATCACATTCACATTCAGGCCAGAGTCCTGTCCTGATTGTCTCGCACCACCAGCAGATCAGGTAGCATTAAAACGGTAAATATGAGTATGGACAGACTCGGAGCATGTCCTGATGAGTACGACCCGGCGCAGTGAGCAGGTTTCTCCAGGTGGAACTGGAGTTACTTCAGGACACATCTAGCGGAAAACAAAAAGTCATGTTCCTGCTTCAAGGCGAGCATATCAGGGGCCATAGGGAGGGTGGTTTGATCCCTGGTGTCGGTTAGGAGATGTGATATTTAACATGTCAAATAGTCATATTAGCATTAGCATCTTTAGTAGCATTTTCGATTTGTGCCTAAATTAGTTTGTGAGATTGTTCTGAGTGGTTATTTCTCTGTTCTGTTTGTCCAGAGTGAATCCTCATTTGTCCCAAATTCCCAGACGGATTTGTGGTTTTGCGGCATGGCTCACCTGTTGGTGTCAGCGGCGCTCGGTTTTTGGGTTACACTCTCTGCCTGTAACAAACAAGCATGATTAAATGGAAAGACGAACCACAGAGGAGAATCTGTCTTGTTCGCTGATTGGACAAGAGTATTAAATGAGCATTAACAAACGCACCGACAGGACACGAGTGTTCGCGAGCGCGCACGCTGGCCTTGCACCGACCGTCCTGCTGGGACTGGTTCTGGACTGTCGGGGATTGGAGGCGTGTGGCTCCTGCAGGGAGGGCGGGTTTTTGGACTGACAGGTCCTCTCCTGTAGGGCGAGGAGCTCGACCTGCCTCCTCTGCCGGCTCTCCTGTCGGTTCCTCTGCAGCGTGGCTGGATATCGCTCCGACGCCGGTATGAACCGGCAGCTGGGTCTGAGAAGTCAAAACAAAATCCCAGATCACCAGGTTTCATTACCTGAAGCCCAAACAGCAGCTTTGCTGCAGGTTGGTGATGAAGTATAATGCAAACACATTTAAGCCCCGCCCCCAGGTGAGGGAGGTGCTATGACCCAGGGATGAGTCTGCACTCTTGAGTGCCTCTCTATTTATTCATTGTCATTTATTTCACTTTATGACATCAGAAACACCGGCAGTGCAAAGCGTCCAATGCTGCGGTAAAACTAACATGTTTGTACCTGTGCGTGTTCCACGCCGGCCTCCTCTTGTCCTTCCTGCTCCTCTCTGTCCTGGCGAATATCTCGTATGGATCTCCTCGTCCTGCTGGTACACACACGTTCTCCTTACCTGCCCTCGCGGCTCTGCTGTTCCCGCCAGATGGGGGTGGACGATATTCTGCACATGCCTCCGGAGTCAGAACATTGACCAGTGTTGCATCTATGCACAAGAAAAAAAATGGAGCTTAAACGCAACGATGTGAACAAGAACACAGGAAGTAAACTCTGCAAGTTGTCATGGTTACAGCAGTGTCATTAGTATTTCTGGTACCGGTCTGTACGGCCGTGTCTCTGGACGCACACTTGTCACCGTCTCTGTCCAAACACTGGCTGTCACCCACTGAACAAACAAACAAACACAGCAGTGTTAGTCTGTAAACATGCAACTCGTCAAAATGTTACTTTGAAAAATAAACAAAATGAAAGGGATCAACTTAAAGTTCTGATATAGTGACCTCTAATGGCTATGCGTGATTTGCAGGGTGATTTGTGTTTAGTTATGTTTGTCTGGACTGTGAGGACTGTTTTCATTCTGAGGCATAAACAACAGTAGGACGGTGTAAATAACTGGAGGAAGACATAATGAACTGCAGGAAGACGTAAAGAAATGGAAGACAGAGTAAGAACAGGTGGACAGTAAAGAACTGGAGGACGGCATAAAGAACAGGTGGACAGTATAAATAACTGGAGGACGGCATAAAGAACTTGAAGATGGCATACACAACAGACAGACAATGGTGGGCACAGTTCTGCTAATCCGCTAATTATTGAAGATAATGTTTTCATTATCGGATTAGCTTTTCAGATAACTTTGAAAACCATCATCCGACCAATTATCTTCTGGTACGTTTTGGTCAGATAATTTTTAGACTGCTAACATTTTTGCAAACATAGCTTTTCATAGTAGATGCGCAGTTCTATCCTCTACAGATAAGAGCTGGTTCCAGAAGAAACCGCTCTATCCTCTGCAGACAAAGGACTGGTCACAGAAAAGAAAAAGAAAACTCATTTCTTTTGACACCATATCAATACACTGGCAATATCACCCAAGTCATTCAGAGGCATATAGTTTTAACTTATGGTTAAAATGTTAACCAAACTAATTTAGAACAAGTTATTTAAATTAACATCACATCTGAAGTTTTATAAAATGAAAACATCAGATATATGTTTTAGTTTTAAAGTAATGCACTAATTTTGAAGGTTTTCTGCGGGCTATGTTCTCAACTCCTGGAGTTCCTGGTGCGTGGCATGCTTGGCGCCTTTCTCCATTGAGGACGTCAAGGATTTATTCATTTTTGGTCTTATGTTAGCAGGGCTGGTACTTTTTGGCTTATGTGCTGCCCTGATCTACCGGAAAATTGGCAAGACAGCGGCATCAAGAACCACGGCCCCTCGCTTATCCGTCATGATTAATGAGGTTGGCAAGGCAGTGCATTCTCAGACTGTGATGACTCTTGAACTCAGACGCAAATTGGATGACATCTTGGAGCTGATGCGTGCAGATGCATGAAGTTGAAGATTTCAGAGGCCGGTGAATATTATTAATTCATAATTGGGAATATTCATAATTGGGATTTGGTTGTGCAAGTGGAACTGTTAAAAAGTGTTTTTCACTGCTCAAACCATAACATTACAGGCTTATCAAGCCTGAAGGTCAAATTGCCCGACTGTTTTCCTCCAGAGGAATTTATTCGGCCTGGGGAACATTTGGCTGTATCTCAACTCAAAGACAACAAACTGCTTTTCACAGGACTGAAGCATGCTCCATTCCCTCCTCCCACCCCCCTCCTATCCCCCATCAACACTCCCCACTCCGGCACCTGCTCATGTCACTCCTTTCCCCATCTGCGGGGGCAGCGCAGTTTTAGCTGCAGCCCACGTTCTTCCCCCCAAGCTGATGGCGGCGCATCTCATGGATGCTGCGAGACCTTCACCCACTTGCCTCAATTCGGATAACGGACTTCTTAAAACTAGTGCACACAAACAATGTCAAATGTGTATGTGCTATCTTTAATTCTGATGTGTGCCATTATTACGGTAAACAAGTAATAACTGTGGACTAATTGCTGTCTGAGGTAACTGGAGTGTAAACATAATTTCTCCACTGTGAGATCAATAAAGTATATCTCTAACACTACCTCTAACAGTAGTGACATGAAATTTGGGGTTCCACAGGGGTTCATCTTAGGCCCCCTGCTTTTCTTCCTTTATATACCATCCCTTGGGCACATATTGCAGTGTTTTGGGATCACCTTTCATTGCTATGCTATACTGATATACATCAGTGAGAAGTTGGATGTCTAGAAACTTCCTACTTTTAAACTCTGATAAGACTGAAATGATGGTTCTTGGTCCAGTGAGACATCAGCATCAATTTGACCAACTAAAGCTTAGCCTAGGCTCATGTGTCATACATCACACTGACAAAGTGAGGAACCTTGAGATAATTTTTGATCCTACATTGTCCTTTGACTTCCACATTAGAGATATTACCAGGACTGCTTTCTTCCACCTGTGAAACATAGCGAAGATTCGTCCCATCTGATGCTGAGACCCTGATTCACGCATTTGTCTCTTCTAGATTGGACTACTGCAATGTTCTATTTTCTGATTTACCACAGTCCAGCATTAGGGCTCTCCAACTGGTTCAAAATCCTGCTGCCAGACTTTTGACAGGAAGCAGAAACTTTGACCACATTACACCCATTTTGGCGTCTCTTCACTGGCTTCCTGTCCCAGTGAGATCAGATTTTAAGGTCCTGTTTTTAACCTATAAAACTGTTCACGGACTAGCACCTCCCTTCCTAGGTGACCTAAATAAACCTTACGTACCGGCCCAGGCTCTGTGTTCTCAGGGTGCAGGACTACTTTGTGTCCCTAGGGTGAATAAAAAGTCTGCGGGTCACAGAGCTTTCTCTTATCATGCCCCTGTTCTGTGGAATGATCTCCCTGTGTCAATAAAACGGTCAGATTCTGTGGAGACTTTCAAGTCCAGACTTAAGACGCACTTATTTCTCTTTCGTATGGCTAGCATACTGACATAGTATGTTACTATGCTTCCTGTCCTTTTAAATAAATTTTATTAGTAATGGAACAGGTCTCTGCCTCAACTTAATCTAAATTCTGGATCTGTTTGTGACATTTAGGGCTAGTGGCCAGCGATCACCTGAGTATTTTCTCTGCTTTCATGTTGATTTAATGCTGATGAATTATACCTTAAGCGTAGTTTCTCCGGCCATCTGATTCTGGTCTTTTCTCTCTGTCAGAGATGCGGATAACATCGGGTAGTATTGCAGGATTGACAGCTGCAGACTACAGGATGCTGGTCTGACCGCGAGTTGCCAGGCCTAAAGCTGGTGCCGCACACTGCAGTCTGCTTTTGGAATGGATGTTGCAGCGGAAACAGGCCCACTGACGGCATGAGGATTGCTGGATGACCCCTGCCTGTGGCATAAATGCCTACGTGGACTTCTCATCAATTGCATCTCATTTTTTATGTTGTGTTGATTTCCTGTTTTCTGTTCCTTCAGCTTTTTTCAACTTTGTAAAATCCTTGTAACTGTAAGAATGGCCCAAGCAGAGGGTCGCCCTTTTGAGGCTGGTCTGCTTGAGGATTCTTCCTCAAATCATCAAAGGGAGTTTTTCCTTACCACTGTCACCTGTGTTCTTGCTCTAGGGGTTGGTCAAGTTAGACCTTACTTGTGTGAAGCACTTTGAGGCACCTTTGTTATGGTTTGGCACAATATAAATTGAAATAAATTGAAACTGAACAGGCGGACAGTGTACAGAAATGGAGGAGGCCGTATGGAACATGTACATGGTGTACAGAATTGGAGGACAGCATCCAGAACAGGTGGACAGTGTAAAGAGCTAGTGGACGGCGTAAAGAACTAGAGAATGGCGTATAGAACTGGCACATGGCATAAAGAATTGGGGGATGGTGTCCACACCAGGCGGACAGCATAAATCAGCTAACACTGGCAAAATATTACTTGGTTGTGCAGTGGTGCAGCAGTATTGCTGACCTCTGGGCTGCTGATTGTTGGTCCTCTGTGGTCCTGTCTCAGAGTTCTGCTGCTCCAAGAAAGAAAAAGAAGAAATAAACTACAGAAGACACAAGCATTTAAAAGCTGAACCAATCAGCATCTCGGGTTCATTTAAAGGCCCAGTGAAGACTCATCATCAGCAGGAAGCTGAGGCATCTGTGGGCTTCCGTTAGCCTCCTGACCTTCTGTGTGTCCTTCAGGGAGTCCAGCTGATATGTCCTCTGCAGGCTCCTCTCCTGGTCTAATTCCTCCTCTCTCTTCCTCATATCTTCTCGCTCTCTCTGCTGTCGATGCTCCTCTATCTGCTCCTTGATCATCCGCTGAGGAAAAGCCGAAGAGCTTATTTTTTAAAGTGCAGATAAATAAAAGGTAAATGTGACAAAATCATCCAACATGGGAATGTGGTTGTCATGGAGACAATGTTCAGTGTAACAACAACTTTACAGAAACATTTTGGTCTTTCAACAAAGTCTGAGTCAGACATGAAGCACCAGCAACCATGAAAACTTGGACCTTCATTCTCAGCATCACCACACACCTCTGACCATGACCTCATGACTCCATAAGATCTTCATGCTGGAATGACTTTGTGTCAAATGAGCAGTTACTTAGGGTCCTATCTCACTGGTCTGCGACAGCCTGCAAATGGCAACTGCAAGGGAAGTCCTTTGATTTCACCTGGATTTTTAATTTTTCAAAGTTGGGGAGGCAACAAGGCTCCTCCCAGTTTGCTCCCAGAACTATGGCTGGTGTTCTGCAAATCTCTGAATGTACTCGCTGTGACTGCTAACATGAGAGATTCATGAGAGAACTGGGACACACACACACACACGAGCTGCGGGAAGCAAGCGCAGCACAATAGTGGAGATGATTGGAAAGGAACAGCCGCTTCTGGAAGGCTGCTGCTGCAGTTGGAGATGGACAACAGGACTTCTGGACTCATGCATTTAATGTTTTTATTTGTTTGTTTTGTTTTTTTTTTTCTTTTTTCATTGAACTGCACAATTCTGCAGGAGTGGAGCACACAGTACTCTGTCACTTTAAATCTTTTTTATCTGGAGCACACTACCTCCCTTCCTCTCTGAGGACGTGTGGTGGGAGTTCTATGATGCACTCATTGTCAGTTAGAAAACATGACATCATGCTTTCATTAAACATCACACACTGCTCAGTTCCAGCTTCAACACTGCATATAGTATGTGCCTTTAAACCAGGAAAATCTGCTAAATACTGTGCCACAGAAATGTGACATCCCCTGTCCATCAAAGCCAAAACACAGGAGGATGGAGGAGGAGGACGTATCTGTGCCAAATCAACGTGCAGCTCCACCTCTAATCTCACTGTGGAGACCCCAAGTGAAAAAAAAACAGGGGAACAGCAAAAGGTCTTACAATATTATTGCCGAATAAATCAAATCAAATCAGAGGACACATGCCCCTGAAACACTGGGCATGGCTGCATCATGGAGAAGAGGCTGGTCCAGTGCCTGAATGATCACTGCGTGCAGATCTCGAAGCTGAGGACAAATGGATCACATAAGCGGTGGATTATAAAATCGACATGGAAGATAGGACCCTAGATGCAGCAGGGACGTCATTCTGCAAGACGGTGAGTGCGCTGTCGGCTTTCTCATTGTTATTATTATTATTATTTCATTATTTTTTGCCGTTATTAGGAAGAGTGGAATTTTCACAGTCTATTCACATGTATAATGGCAGGATAATAAGAGCTGAACACTTTGTGCGAGTGGACACTTCAGTGAGAAACCAAATGAGACACTGTTATTCGTTCGAGTGTTCGGTCGCTAATTTGTGTCTCCAACAGTTGCACCCAGTGAGATAGGACCTTAAGTGAGACTCGGATGAGGAGGATCACTGACATCAGCTCTAATGTTTGTCCATGTGGTGCGTGATCTGAACACGAGCTTTGCAATCAGGCGGCTCCTCCTCCACCCTGTGCTCCTCCTCCTTCATGCTGTGCTCCTGCTCCTCCTCCTACCTGCTGCTCTAGCTGCTTGAGGCGCCTCTTCTCTCTCTCCTCTATCTGGGCAGGGTCCAGTAAGGCTGTCATGCTCCTCAAGTAGCTGCAGACATGAAGAATTAGATTTTACTGTGAACATTCTGAGAGAAGGATCAGTGGGCGTGTCACAACCACAGAGGGAGGCAAAATGTACCACCCACCATTTATACCAAGTAAATATCATGAAATTAATTTTTATGCATGACAGCGGTCCCAGGGCAGCCGAGTTAACAGGATTCTAAAAAGGACTAGTTTGTTCATCAAGTTAAGTAATCAAGTTAAATAATCTCACAGTTGACCTTGTTTGATCTTTATTTTGGAGACTAAATATTCAGTCAAAAGTATTCTGTTTATTAATTATATTAACCAATAATTTGCATCACTGTTTGACCAAATTGGCCATTTTTAACTTTTGATACGTGTCACCCTTCACTGACCCTGAACTGGCTACAGGTCACCCTAAGATGGCGATGGTACTTTTTTCAAGCCCCTGTAGACAGGAGACCAAAACACCCTACAAAGGTTTTGCCACCCTGTGTTGGAGTGACCGTGCTGTCTGGCCCACGGGCGAGATGTGCAGTGATCCGTTAGTCGTCCTCCTACCTGACTCTGGGGACTGATGGCTGGTGTCCCGTGGCTGTATCCACTCTGGCTCCTCCCACACTCTCTGCTTCACAGCTGCTTGTCACCTCCCACACCAAGGACAGGCTGGAGGAGGGCGCCCACTCCCCTCGCTCCGGAGCAGGTGGAAGAGTGGACAAGGATGCAGGTGGGACAGGAGGTCTCATCTGCAGGGAGTCGAAATGCCTGGCCCAGCGGTCGTCGTCCTCAGTCTGGAACGGAGACCGACAGGAAGTGATCTGACCCACGGGGTCGGTGTTAACATGACCACAACAACGTGGAAGGAGGTAAAAACAGTTCACACAGCAACCACCAGACATCAGGCAACTCGGCAACGTCGAGAAAGTAAAGGGAGATTTAAGAAAGGTGTTTGGCTCAGAAAATTCAGCAATCATTCAACTTTTCAGGGCTGTGTAATGAATATTGTGAAATCCGAGGAAAATTCGCAGGGGTCTGCAAACCAACCAGCCCCGCTTTACGACAGCTGTCGTAACAGCCAGGCTTTGAGTGGCATTTATTCTCCTCGAAACTCTGCGGATCCGAGGAAACTGATATGTATCTGTAACACACAGATCAGTGTCCAAGGACTTATAAAACTTGCATGATGTCATAAAAAAAAGAACGCTTTGCGATAAACATTTTAAAAACTCAGTAACGATTACAATTAAAGAGTACAACACTAACACCCCCCTGCTCCCCGTGATGAAATCCGTGGAATCCCATGGATCTGCGGAGTTTTCACAGCCCTGACTTTTATTTTTGTCCACCTCATTATCCTTAAAAAAAGAAAGACAAGAAAAAAGAAAAGAAATAACATGGCGTTTTAATGTGGCGCCGGCATTTTTAACCTGTTAATCGCTGTTAACGCTCCGCCATGACGCATGCATAGTGAAGGCAGGAGAGTGCTGAGTCCCTGACACTATGTGTTTTGTTCATTGGGTGTGGTTTCTGTACCTGACGCTGCAGCAGCTTCTCGCGTCTTCTCCGTTCTGTCACCTCCTCCCGTTGTCTGTCCAGCTCCTCCAGCCAGTATCTACGCTGTGCCTCCTTCCTCTCAGTGCTCTGCGTCTCCTCCATGGGCGTGACCACCTGATATCACACAGGAAGTCCAGTCAGCACACCACAGCCAGGAATCAGCTCAAGGTGCAACTTGTCGAGGCCACAGAGTCCAGAGTCAACAACCAAGTCCTCCTGCTCTGACCACAAAACATCAGCAGACCAGGAGGTCTCAGGTCTCTGGACACCTGCTGAAGTGCTTTCTGACTGTACACAGATTTGGAAACCAGCAGGTATTTAAACCAACAGTGGAAGATTTCACATTTTTGTTTTTCCTTCAGCTGCTTTCGATTCATATTAAAATTAATTTGGAAAATCTGAAACAGTTCAGCCAGAGAGATACACAATAAGTAAGGAGCACTGTAGATATTCTTCAACAGTTAAATCATGACTCTGTCCTGTGACCTCAGTCATCCGTTCATCACTGAACACTGTGTTCTTATGTGCAGTCATTTCAAATGTAAAAGAAAATTATCAAAAAAGGTTTGTGCTGCATAAACCGTATCGAGTTATTTACTGAAAATCAGTTTTTGTAACAGCACAGATGCAAAGATTTTAGAAGTGGAACAACTGGAACCCAAGAACCTCACAGGGGATTGAAAGGCAGCTTTCTTAAAAAAAAAACCAAAACATATATATATACAGGGTGGTCCAAAAAAGCTCCCTATTTTCTTTTTTATCTAATTTTTTACTCAGATGAGATATTTTGAAAATTTTTTCACCAAACATTAGCAGAATGATGGGAGATTATGTCCTTCAAATCTGATAGAAATTGAAACATTTTTGGTGGTCTGTCCTTAATAGTTGATAATATGTTCTGTCGAGGCTCCTCTCTGACAAATAACTGCTGCAACACGAACACTGAAATTTTCGATGACTCGTTCAATCATGTCAGGTGGTATGTGTCTGATTTCCCTTCTTATGTTGACCTTCAAAGCTGTCAGGGTCTGGGGATTGTTGTCGTAGATCCTTTCCTTGAGGTACCCCCAGAGAAAGTAGTCCGGTGGGTTCAGATCAGGGGAGTAGGGTGGCCACGGGAAGTCAGTGTGTCGTGAAATGAGTCTATCACCAGGGAAGTATCAGCGGAGGAATTCCAAATATCTGTTTGAACAATGGGGTGGTGCACCATCTTGTTGGTAGATAACTGTGTTCATAGCCACACCCCTTTTCCTCATTAGTGCAGGAATGAACTTGATCTGCATGAGTGCAATGTATCGGTCAGTGTCCAGTGTCACCAGATTCACATTCTCGTCTTCAAAGAAATATGGCCTGATGATGCCATTTTGTCCTATGGCACACCACACAGTCACTTTCTCCTGGCTAAGTGGGCGATGGGCAGTGGTGGCTGGCCCATGGGGGGCACCGCCCTCCCAGATGTGGAGGGGAAAAAAATTATAAAATATCTATTTTTTAAAAGTATTACCAATGTCAGTTTTACTTAATAGTATGTGCCTACATGTAATCTGAATTATTAAAACAACATTTCCAGCAACTGACTCTCATTCAACAGCGCATTCCCACCGACAAGCACAGAACGTATCATTTCTCTTCTTGGGCGCTCACTCATCAGCCCCTTGAAGTCAGTGAAATGACCAATTATGTATGTTGCTAAGAGAAATAATAAATATTTGGCCATGTGTTTTGCTGGAGTAAGTTGAAGAACTTTGGGACTTTACGATTGCTGCATGCTCCTCCTGGCCGTTATGTTTTCAGCTGCAGATTTGAATTTGAATCACACTTCAGCCCAGGTGAGCTGACGTCGAGGTGTCCAAATGTTGCTCCTGGTGTGGAAATGAGGATGAAAATTTAAGATAAAATGAATGAGTGGTTTGTTTGTTTTAAGGGGTCAAACCTGTGATCTTTATTGGTACAGTGGACCAGTTATAACAGTTAGGGGAGATTGAGGCTGTTTGTAACAGTGTTCAAAACTGCAGCCATGGTGGCATTTTAAAATATTGTAATAGTTTCAACAGCATTCATCAAAAAATATAAAGTGTAAAAACAGAAATTGTAGACAGGTTTTCAAAAATCTGACTGTCCTTGAACTTGTGCAGCAGCGACATTTCATCAAAATGACTTTTACATCTTATTTGAAAATGATCAAAATCCAATTTTAAAAATACAAGGTCTGTGAGAAAAGAAGCGGACCTTTTTATTTTTCTCAAAAACTATATGGATTTGAATCACGTGCGATTACATCAGCCAACCTTGAACCCTCGTGCGCATGTGTGAATTTTTTCACGCCTGTCGGTTACGTCATTCGCCTGTGGGCAGGCTTTGAGTGAGGAGTGGTCCACCCCTCCCGTCGGAATCCCTTTGTCTGACAAATTCCTGAGAGACTAGCACTTTGCTTTATCAAAATTTTTTCAGAACCTGTGAGGCACATCGAAGTGGACACCATTCGAGAAATTCAGATGGTTTTCGGTGAAAATTTTAATGGCTGATGAGAGATTATGGAGTGTTACTGTCGCTTTAAGGACTTCCCACAGAGCGGGACGTCGCGCAGCGCTCCGAGGCGCCATCGTCAGCCTGTTTCGAGCTGAAAGCTTCCAAATTTAAGCGATGACCCAGGACACAGTGTTCAGTTTTTCCTGTGGCGGCTCCGTGTTGATAACCATTTGTAAAAACCAGGCGGCTTTTGATGAAGTCCACCCTCCATTGTGGTGGAGGGTGGACTTTTTTCTGGTTCCGGAGCACAGCGGTGTTCTGCTGTATCTGTTAGCTGTTTGAACTGAGCTGTTTGAGTTCTTTGAATTAACAGTCTTTTTCAAGACTTTTTTACTTTTTTTTTACTTTTTCACCGTGCTCCAACGCCTAAAGAAGACCTCTAACGGTCGAAGCATCGCGACGGAGCTCTTTTATCAGCTAACCTTCATCAGCGTTGGCAAGCTAACTAGCTTGCTAACGCTTTCGTTTTTATTTTTATTTTATTTTTTAGCACTGTTGTCGTGCTGCTCCACAGCCTGCCTAGTGGATTTTATTTTATTTTAGCACTGTTGTCGTGCGTTACCTGTGCTGCTCCACAGCCTGTCCAGTGGATTTTTATTTTATTTTTTAGCACTGTTGTCGTGTGTTACCTGTGCTGCTCCACAGCCTGTCCAGTGGATTTTTATTTTATTTTTAGCACTGTTGTCGTGTGTTACCTGTGCTGCTCCACAGCCTGTTCAGTGGATTTTTATTTTATTTTTTGGCGCTGTTGTCGTGCGTTGCCTGTGCTGCTCCACAGCCTGTCCAGTGGATTTTTATTTTATTTTTTACCACTGTTGTCGTGTGTTACCTGTGCTGCTCCACAGCCTGTCCAGTGGATTTTTATTTTATTTTTAGCACTGTTGTCGTGTGTTACCTGTGCTGCTCCACAGCCTGTCCAGTGGATTTTTATTTTATTTTTAGCACTGTTGTCGTGTGTTACCTGTGCTGCTCCACAGCCTGTCCAGTGGATTTTTATTTTATTTTTAGCACTGTTGTCGTGTGTTACCTGTGCTGCTCCACAGCCTGTCCAGTGGATTTTTATTTTATTTTTTACCACTGTTGTCGTGTGTTACCTGTGCTGCTCCACAGCCTGTCCAGTGGATTTTTATTTTATTTTTAGCACTGTTGTCGTGTGTTACCTGTGCTGCTCCACAGCCTGTTCAGTGGATTTTTATTTTATTTTTTGGCGCTGTTGTCGTGCGTTGCCTGTGCTGCTCCACAGCCTATCCAGTGGATTTTTATTTTATTTTTTACCACTGTTGTCGTGTGTTACCTGTGCTGCTCCGCAGCCTGTCCAGTGGATTTTTATTTTATTATTTTATTTTATTTTTTTTATTTTTTTTTTAGCACTGTTGTCGTGCGTTACCTGTGCTGCTCCACAGCCTGTCCAGTGGATTTTTATTTTATTTTTTTGGGCGCTGTTGTCGTGCGTTACCTGTGCTGCTCCACAGCCTGTCCAGTGGATTTTTATTTAGCGCTGTTGTCGTGCGTTACCTGTGCTGCTCCACAGCCTGTCTAGTGGATTTTTATTTTGTTTTAGCACTGTTGTCGTGCGTTGCCTGTGCTGCTCCACAGCCTGTCCAGTGGATTTTTATTTTTTTTTTTTTTTTAGCACTGTTGTTGTGCGTTACCTGTGCTGCTCCACAGCCTGTCCAGTGGATTTTTATTTTTATTTTATTTTATTTTTTAGCACTGTTGTTGTGCGTTACCTGTGCTGCTCCACAGCCTGTCCAGTGGATTTTTATTTTTATTTTATTTTTTAGCACTGTTGTTGTGCGTTACCTGTGCTGCTCCACAGCCTGTCCAGTGGATTTTTATTTTATTTTATTTTATTTTTTAGCACTGTTGTCGTGTGTTACCTGTGCTGCTCCACAGCCTGTCTAGTGGATTTTTATTTTATTTTTTACCACTGTTGTCGTGTGTTACCTGTGCTGCTCCGCAGCCTGTCCAGTGGATTTTTATTTTATTATTTTATTTTATTTATTTATTTATTTTTTTTTTATTACTGTTGTCGTGCGTTACCTGTGCTGCTCCACAGCCTGTCCAGTGGATTTTTATTTTATTTTTTACCACTGTTGTCGTGCGTTACCTGTGCTGCTCCACAGCCTGTCCAGTGGATTTTGATTTTTATTTTATTTTTTTGGGCGCTGTTGTCGTGCGTTACCTGTGCTGCCCCACAGCCTGTCCAGTGGATTTTTATTTAGCGCTGTTGTCGTGCGTTACCTGTGCTGCTCCACAGCCTGTCTAGTGGATTTTTATTTTGTTTTAGCACTGTTGTCGTGCGTTGCCTGTGCTGCTCCACAGCCTGTCCAGTGGATTTTTATTTTTATTTTATTTTATTTTTTAGCACTGTTGTTGTGCGTTACCTGTGCTGCTCCACAGCCTGTCCAGTGGATTTTTATTTTTATTTTATTTTATTTTTTAGCACTGTTGTCGTGTGTTACCTGTGCTGCTCCACAGCCTGTCCAGTGGATTTTTATTTTGTTTTAGCACTGTTGTCGTGCGTTACCTGTGCTGCTCCACAGCCTGTCTAGTGGATTTTTATTTTGTTTTAGCACTGTTGTCGTGCGTTACCTGTGCTGCTCCACAGCCTGTCTAGTGGATTTTTATTTTGTTTTAGCACTGTTGTTGTGCGTTACCTGTGCTGCTCCACAGCCTGTCTAGTGGATTTTTATTTTGTTTTAGCACTGTTGTTGTGCGTTACCTGTGCTGCTCCACAGCCTGTCTAGTGGATTTCTATTTTGTTTTAGCACTGTTGTCGTGCGTTACCTGTGCTGCTCCACAGCCTGTCTAGTGGATTTTTATTTTGTTTTAGCACTGTTGTCGTGCGTTGCCTGTGCTGCTCCACAGCCTGTCCAGTGGATTTTTATTTTTATTTTATTTTATTTTTTAGCACTGTTGTTGTGCGTTACCTGTGCTGCTCCACAGCCTGTCCAGTGGATTTTTATTTTTATTTTATTTTATTTTTTAGCACTGTTGTTGTGCGTTACCTGTGCTGCTCCACAGCCTGTCTAGTGGATTTTTATTTTTATTTTATTTTATTTTTTAGCACTGTTGTTGTGCGTTACCTGTGCTGCTCCACAGCCTGTCTAGTGGATTTTTATTTTATTTTAGCACTGTTGTCGTGCGTTGCCTGTGCTGCTCCACAGCCTGTCCAGTGGATTTTTATTTTGTTTTAGCACTGTTGTCGTGCGTTACCTGTGCTGCTCCACAGCCTGTCCAGTGGATTTTTATTTTTATTTTATTTTATTTTTTAGCACTGTTGTTGTGCGTTACCTGTGCTGCTCCACAGCCTGTCTAGTGGATTTTTATTTTATTTTAGCACTGTTGTCGTGCGTTGCCTGTGCTGCTCCACAGCCTGTCCAGTGGATTTTTATTTTGTTTTAGCACTGTTGTCGTGCGTTGCCTGTGCTGCTCCACAGCCTGTCTAGTGGATTTTTATTTTGTTTTAGCACTGTTGTCGTGCGTTACCTGTGCTGCTCCACAGCCTGTCTAGTGGATTTTTATTTTGTTTTAGCACTGTTGTCGTGCGTTGCCTGTGCTGCTCCACAGCCTGTCCAGTGGATTTTTATTTTTATTTTATTTTATTTTTTAGCACTGTTGTTGTGCGTTACCTGTGCTGCTCCACAGCCTGTCTAGTGGATTTTTATTTTATTTTAGCACTGTTGTCGTGCGTTACCTGTGCTGCTCCACAGCCTGTCTAGTGTCGGATTCCCTGTTTGGGAATCCGCTAGCTTAGCGTAGCTACTAGCTCTTAGCCGTTTTAGCATGGCGGCTTCTCCTGTCTCTCCCGTACTTTTCTGCTCTGGGTGTGAAATGTTTAGTTATTCCTCGGCCTCTTTTAGCAGTAACGGTACATGTAATAAGTGCAGCTTATTCGTAGCTTTGGAGGCCAGGCTGGGCGAATTGGAGGCTCGGCTCCGCACCGTGGAAAATTCTACAGCTAGCCAGGCCCCTGTAGTCGGTGCGGACCAAGGTAGCTTAGCCGCCGTTAGTTCCCCCCTGGCAGACCCCGTGCAGTCGGGAAGGCAGGCTGACTGGGTGACTGTGAGGAGGAAGCGTAGCCCTAAACAGAAGCCCCGTGTACACCGTCAACCCGTTCACATCTCTAACCGTTTTTCCCCACTCGACGATACACTCGCCGAGGATCAAACTCTGGTTATTGGCGACTCTGTTTTGAGAAATGTGAAGTTAGCGACACCAGCAACCATTGTCAATTGTCTTCCGGGGGCCACAGCAGGCGACATCGAAGGACATTTGAAATTGCTGGCTAAGGCTAAGCGTAAATTTGGTAAGATTGTAATTCATGTCGGCAGTAATGACACTCGGTTACGCCAATCGGAGGTCACTAAAATTAACATTGAATCGGTGTGTAACTTTGCAAAAACAATGTCGGACTCTGTTGTTTTCTCTGGGCCCCTCCCCAATCAGACCGGGAGTGACATGTTTAGCCGCATGTTCTCCTTGAATTGCTGGCTGTCTGAGTGGTGTCCAAAAAATGAGGTGGGCTTCATTGATAATTGGCAAAGCTTCTGGGGAAAACCTGGTCTTGTTAGGAGAGACGGCATCCATCCCACTTTAGAGGGAGCAGCTCTCATTTCTAGAAATCTGGCCAATTTTTTGGGATCCTCCAAACTGTGACTGTCTAGCGTTGGGACCAGGAGGCAGAGCTGTGGTCTTATACACCTCTCTGCAGCTTCTCTCCCCCTGCCATCCCCCTATTACCCCATCCCCGTAGAGACGGTGCCTGCTCCCAGACCACCAATAACTAGCAAAAATCTATTTAAGCATAAAAATTAAAAAAGAAAAAATAATATAGCACCTTCAATTGCACCACAGACTAAAACAGTTAAATGTGGTCTATTAAACATTAGGTCTCTTTCTTCTAAGTCCCTGTTGGTAAATGATATAATAATTGATCAACGTATTGATTTATTCTGCCTAACAGAAACTTGGTTACAGCAGGATGAATATGTTAGTTTAAATGAGTCAACACCCCCGAGTCACACTAACTGTCAGAATGCTCGTAGCACGGGCCGGGGCGGAGGATTAGCAGCAATCTTCCATTCCAGCTTATTAATTAATCAAAAACCTAGACAGAGCTTTAATTCATTTGAAAGCTTGTCTCTTAGTCTTGTCCATCCAAATTGGAAGTCCGAAAAACCACTTTTATTTGTTATTATCTATCGTCCACCTGGTCGTTACTGTGAGTTTCTCTGTGAATTTTCAGACCTTTTGTCTGACTTAGTGCTTAGCTCAGATAAGATAATTATAGTGGGCGATTTTAACATCCACACAGATGCTGAGAATGACAGCCTCAACACTGCATTTAATCTATTATTAGACTCTATCGGCTTTGCTCAAAAAGTAAATGAGTCCACCCACCACTTTAATCATATTTTAGATCTTGTTCTGACTTATGGTATGGAAATAGAAGACTTAACAGTATTCCCTGAAAACTCCCTTTTGTCTGATCATTTTTTAATAACATTTACATTTACCCTGATGGACTACCCTGCAGTGGGGAATAAGTTTCATTACACTAGAAGTCTTTCAGAAAGCGCTGTAACTAGGTTTAAGGATATGATTCCTTCTTTATGTTCTCTAATGTCATATACCAACACAGAGCAGAGTAGCTACCTAAACTCTGTAAGGGAGTTAGAGTATCTTGTCAATAGTTTTACATCCTCATTGAAGACAACTTTGGATGCTGTAGCTCCTCTGAAAAAGAGAGCTTTAAATCAGAAGTGTCTGACTCCGTGGTATAACTCACAAACTCGTAGCTTAAAGCAGATAACCCGTAAGTTGGAGAGGAAATGGCGTCTCACTAATTTAGAAGATCTTCACTTAGCCTGGAAAAAGAGTTTGTTGCTCTATAAGAAAGCCCTTCGTGAAGCTAGGACATCTTTCTACTCATCACTAATTGAAGAAAATAAGAACAACCCCAGGTTTCTTTTCAGCACTGTAGCCAGGCTGACAAAGAGTCAGAGCTCTATTGAGCTGAGTATTCCATTAACTTTAACTAGTAATGACTTCATGACTTTCTTTGCTAACAAAATTTTGACTATTAGAGAAAAAATTACTCATAACCATCCCAAAGATGTATCGTTATCTTTGGCTGCTTTCAGTGATGCCGGTATTTGGTTAGACTCTTTCTCTCCGATTGTTCTGTCTGAGTTATTTTCATTAGTTACTTCATCCAAACCATCAACATGCTTATTAGACCCCATTCCTGCCAGGCTGCTCAAGGAAGTCCTACCATTATTTAATGCTTCAATCTTAAATATGATCAATCTATCTTTGTTAGTTGGTTATGTACCACAGGCCTTTAAGGTGGCAGTAATTAAACCATTACTTAAAAAGCCATCACTTGACCCAGCTATCTTAGCTAATTATAGGCCAATCTCCAACCTTCCTTTTCTCTCAAAGATTCTTGAGAGGGTAGTTGTAAAACAGCTAACTGATCACCTGCAGAGGAATGGTCTATTTGAAGAGTTTCAGTCAGGTTTTAGAATTCATCATAGTACAGAAACAGCATTAGTGAAGGTTACAAATGATCTTCTTATGGCTTCGGACAGTGGACTTATCTCTGTGCTTGTTCTGTTGGACCTCAGTGCTGCTTTTGATACTGTTGACCATAAAATTTTATTACAGAGATTAGAGCATGTCATAGGTATTAAAGGCATTGCGCTGCGGTGGTTTGAATCATATTTGTCTAATAGATTACAGTTTGTTCATGTAAATGGGGAATCTTCTTCACAGACTAAAGTTAATTATGGAGTTCCACAAGGTTCTGTGCTAGGACCAATTTTATTCACTTTATACATGCTTCCCTTGGGCAGTATTATTAGACGGTATTGCTTAAATTTTCATTGTTACGCAGATGATACCCAGCTTTATCTATCCATGAAGCCAGAGGATACGCACCAATTAGCTAAACTGCAGGATTGTCTTACAGACATAAAGACATGGATGACCTCTAATTTCCTGCTTTTAAACTCAGATAAAACTGAAGTTATTGTACTTGGCCCCACAAATCTTAGAAGCATGGTGTCTAACCAGATCGTTACTCTGGATGGCATTTCCCTGATCTCTAGTAATACTGTGAGAAATCTTGGAGTTATTTTTGATCAGGATATGTCATTCAAAGCGCATATTAAACAAATATGTAGGACTGCCTTTTTGCATTTACGCAATATCTCTAAAATCAGAAAGGTCTTGTCTCAGAGTGATGCTGAAAAACTAATTCATGCATTTGTTTCCTCTAGGCTGGACTATTGTAATTCATTATTATCAGGTTGTCCTAAAAGTTCCCTAAAAAGCCTTCAGTTGGTTCAGAATGCTGCAGCTAGAGTACTGACGGGGACTAGCAGGAGAGAGCATATCTCACCCGTGTTGGCCTCCCTTCATTGGCTTCCTGTTAATGCTAGAATAGAATTTAAAATTCTTCTTCTTACTTATAAGGTTTTGAATAATCAGGTCCCATCTTATCTTAGGGACCTCATAGTACCATATTACCCCATTAGAGCGCTTCGCTCTCAGACTGCGGGCTTACTTGTAGTTCCTAGGGTTTGTAAGAGTAGAATGGGAGGCAGAGCCTTCAGCTTTCAGGCTCCTCTCCTGTGGAACCAGCTCCCAATTCAGATCAGGGAGACAGATACCCTCTCTACTTTTAAGATTAGGCTTAAAACTTTCCTTTTCGCTAAGGCTTATAGTTAGGGCTGGATCGGGTGACCCTGGACCATCCCTTGGTTATGTTGCTTTAGACGTAGACTGTGTTTCATAATTATTGTATGGCCTTGCCTTGCAATGTGGAGCGCCTTGGGGCAACTGTTTGTTGTGATTTGGCGCTATACAAGAAAAACGTTGATTGATTGATTGATTGAATGAGTATCTGAGAAATTGTTTAACAGATGGACATGTTCCAACTTGTACTTAAGGCTTCCAACGGAGGTGTTTATTCTGTGGCAGCGCGCTGAGCCGGCTGCCTGCCGACGCGCCAATCCGTCCGCACGTCTTTCATTACAAAATCTCCTTTAACAGTGGAATGTCCGGATAATCTGCTGATCCCGACCTCTTCTGAAAGTTCTCTGTTCTCTCACGACATCCTGGGTCAACAGAGGCTTAAATTTGGAGGTTTTCAGCTTGAAACAGGCTGGTGACGGCGGCTCGGAGCGCGGCGCGACGTCCCGCTCCATGGGAAGTCCTTAAAGCGACAGTAACACTCCATAATCTCTCATCAGTCGTTAAAATTTTCACCGAAAACCAGCTGAATTTCTAGAATGGTGTCCACTTCGATGTGCCTCACAGGTTCTGAAAAAATTTTGATAAAGCAAAGTGCCAGTCTCTCAGGAAGTTGTCAGACAAAGGGATTCCGACGGGAGGGGTGGACCACTCCTCACTCAAAGCCTGCCCACAGGCGAATGACGTAACCGACAGGCGTGAAAAAACTCTCGCATGCCCACGAGGGTTCAAGCTTGTCTGATGTAATCGCACGTGATTCAAATCCATATAGTTTTTGAAAAAAATAAAAAGGTCCGTTACTTTTCTCACAGACCTCGTATAATGAAAATCCTGCAGTGTAACTGTGCAGCCGGTAATGATGTGGCCGTCATGTGACCAGAACTCAGTGGACAGAATGATTCATAAATAAATTCCATCTTTCTTTCATTTTTTTAAAAATCAGTTATCAAAGAAATTCAACTTGATTAATCACATTAGAACTGTTCTATCCATGGTTGTGTTCTTTCCAGCAAGGTGCAGAGCCCACCCCATCCATGTAATGTGGAGTTGTGGCACAAAACCTATGTCGTATGTCAACAAACAAATCCACCTTGGATCTGCTGTGGCGACCCTGAGTGCAAACAAGGGAGCAGAAAAAAGGACTTACTAACCATGATTAACTCAAATAACAATGCATTCATGGAGGCCACCTGACCTGCATGCCCTCCATGTGGACCGACTGCAACCAGCTGATTTGTGAACTGCAGTGTGTAGCAGTGCAGGTTAGTGTGCTTAGTTTTAGTTTTTGTGGAAGGTTCCCAGTTCAAACTCCACCCCTGCCACAGTTCTCCATGTCATGTGGAGTTGCATCAGGAAGGGCATGCGGCCAATTCAACATGCAGATCCACCTCGGGGAACATGCAGGACAGTCATTGACCCTGGAGTCCTGGGTCAGTCTTACCCCGAGTCTGAGGCTGGATCTCATGGCTGCAGGCTGCTCTCTGCAGCTTGCGGCGCTCTGAGCTGATAACGCACCGTGCAAATCCTCCGCCACCTGAAAGAAACACAACACACACTGAAAGGTCGAGCCAGAAGACTCTGCATCACCTCCTGCTGGCTGCAGGAATAATCCCGCCTTCTCCACATGAAACTAGATCTGGGAAACAAGCTGCCTGTAGTGTCTGTGTTTGTGTTTCATGCACGCTCTTTGAAATCACTCCTATATAATGACAGTAAGCATGGGCAGAGACACGTTGCTGACCGTCCAACTGTGAACTGCTTTATATGGTTCCAACTCCAAAGCTGAGCTGATGACTTTGGAGCGGCTCCAAAACACGGAAACACTTTTTGATCTCCTGAAATTTTTAATTCTTCCACAATATTAATAAGAAGTCAGAAAAGCAGAGGAGGAGTGAGTCTGCAGGTCAGGTGAGCAACAGGATGTGGAAAATTGTGGAGAATTGTTCTGTGAATTGTTTCTGTAATTTATGTTTGTAGCATGGCCCAAGCAGAGGGTCACCCCTTTGAGTCTGGTCTGCTTGAGGTTTCTTCCTCAGAGGGAGTTTTTCTTTACCACTGTTGCTCTGGGGGTTGGTAAGGTTCAACCTTACCTGTGTGAAGCGCCTTGAGGCAACTCTGTTGTGATTTGGCGCTATATAAAGGAAAATAAATTGAAACTGAAATTGAATTGAAATTGAGACAAAACAGGAAGGACAAGTGGAAGAAAGGCGAGTTGTGATGTACACGCCAAGCTAATACTGGCCACAACAGGGTCAAAGGTCAGCCATACCTGGACTCTGCCTGGAGCTGAACGCTGCTTCTGCTTCAGGGCCACCTGCTGGTCTAAAAACAAAAAAAAAGCAGCAATTATTCCAAGCTCATTCCTGTTATCAGTTCATATTATTCATAAACATTATACACTGAATAGTGTCGAGGCCTAAAGCTTTTTCACATCCACTAAACAAAACAATTTCTATTTTAGATCAGATCCAAACATCTAATCTTTTATTCCTGCAGGTTAAAAGATGAAGCTAATGAGCTCATGAAGAATAGAAAACAGAAAAAATGTCTTATAGTGCAAATGAGGACTTCTAGAGTTTCAGGGTTTTTATTTCCATTTTCAGATATTATTCATATTTCAATTTGAAAAAGTGTATTATATATATATATATATATATATATATATATATATATATATATATATATATATATATATATATATATATATATATATATATATATATATGTGTGTGTGTGTGTGTGTGTATTCTTCAAATATACCGAGTTCTTTCCTCAGCCAAACTTTCTTTGCATCTGCAGCCGCTCGACTGTCGGCGTCTCGCTCGTCAAACCAGCTGCACAGAACACCAACATCACGCCGCGAGTTGGTGCTGAAATAAAAGAACCAAACTGATCAGTGTGAAATCAAATCCGAGACTGAACTAAATCTCTGATGCTTCAAGTGTAAATCCACCAAGTTATCACATGGTAGCACTATACAGAATGGTCACAATGCTGATACTCCTGTAGCAGGCAGAGCTAAAAGCTGTGGAAAGCAATTTAATTTAATTTAATTAGCTTATAATGCGCCAAATTACAGCAAAAGCCATTTCAAGGCGCCTTACATAAAACAAGTCAACATAAAATTGAATAAATAATTAAAAATGAATAAAAAATTCAAAGGCAACTGATGCTTTTGTTGCAATTCCACCAAACTACCAGAGAATGGCAGCAGACACCAAAACAACTACGTAAATGTCCATGTCAAAATTTACAGTCGAGTGGCCTCCACCACTCTCAAAGTCCTTACATTTTGATGACGTGACAGCAGTAATACAAAACACCAAATATGAACAATCCACTAGGTGGCTTTTAGATCTAGCTCCAAACAGATGGGTGCCATATGGATCTCTCACCTGGCAGAGAATATCAATACAAGGATACATTTTTACAACAAATGTAGCTCAATAATAATAAATATACATATACACACACAGAGTGAGCGGGTAAAATACATATTGAGCACGTTACCATTTTTCCTCAGTATATAAAGGCACTATTGATGAAATTTTCACCAAATGTCTCTAACAACCCAAATAATTGACAAATACAAAGAAATCAAACCATAGACGTCCATAAATTATGTGCAGTAATGTGAAATGACACAGGGAAAAAGTATTGAACACCTGAAGAAAGGAGGTACAAAAAGTCATGGAAAGCCAGGACACCAGTTGAAATCAGTAATTAGAAAGCAATCCTGCCCCTTGTCAGTGCAAATTAATATCAGCTGGTTCAGTCCCAACTGATGGCCTATAAAAAGGTGTCTGATTACCAAGGTGTCACACAAGAAATATCTCATGATGGGTAAAAGCAAAGACCTCTCTCAAGATTTTCACATTATTGTTGCAAAACATACTGATGGCATTGGTTACAGAAGGATTTCTAAACTTCTGAATGTTACAGTGAGCACTGTTGGGTACATAATCTGACAGTGGAAAGAACATCATTTCATTATAAACCAGCCATGACCAGATGCTCCTTTGCAGGATTTCTGACAGAGGAGTGAAAAGAATTATCAGAAGAGTTGTCTAAGAGACAAGGCCCGCTTCAGAAAGACCTGGAATTAGACAGTAAGTAATGCACTCAACCTGTCCCCGCTGATAATGCTATAGCATTAGCCTGTCGCTGAAACCTGAGACCGATCACACCTGTTCATGTGTAAATCGCACTCAACATTTAATATGTGTCTAATAAAATAAATGAACACATTCAATTCCATAATAAATAAGCAATAACAAATCAGTCCTGCTCTTCAGCCACATAAATGTTTGGTACAAATAACCTGTTAGTACTTTAACCATCCCTGATTTATGTACTTCTTCTTCTGCACATGTAAAAAGCATTCATTGATCAGAGTTTCTCACTCGTGTGTATCATCTGAAGTTGCGGCTGTGGCTCCTCCGCCCTCTTCCTGTTTTTCCTCTGATCCTTCAGCCGCTGACGGATTGTCTTCATGCCGTATTTTCAGTCCTAATGGACACAAAGAATGCGATCAGTTGAAACATTAATAACAAGGCAGAAAGACATTCACTGCTGGACAACAAATCCCATCAAACTCAAACACGAAAGATGGAATTTCACAAATAAATAAATCTGTGATGGTAGAAAGACAAATAAGTTTAACCACGCCTGGAAATTTTTAACTGTGTGAGAACAGCAGCACTTTAATTTTTTTTTCCCTCAAAAACACCAAAATACTGTGAAGACCACAGAAAACACGTATAGTGGATTACAGAAGAATTCTCAAGCCCCGTCACACATAGCAAGAATGTGCAGGAAGCATGGCCGATATGGCAAATATTGCCATAATCCGACACAGTCGGGAGGAAAAGAGGCGTGGTCTGCAGTGTCCGAGTGCCGACAGACTGCCTCACCATACCGGTCAGATCGCATCCGGAGCATATGTAGACAACGCAGACCGCTGTCAGATGGCCATAAAAGCAGTGCTTCGATCTGCGATTCGTGGATTGTTTTATTTCGCTTTATCCTAATTTTTCCTCGCTAAAACCCTGAAGAGCATATGTCTGTGAGTAATATTTAATATTTTTATGTTAAACCGACCTGCTATGGTCTCCTGAAACAGTTGATAGATGTATTTTATAACTTAAAAACGGGACCAATGGTAACGCGTTAGCATGTCAATGGCATTTTCAATATTAAAGTTAGCATTAAGCTGTTCGCATCAGCATGTTTGTGTTGATTTGTTTTCTGTATAATTAATGGCTTAGCGTTCGTTGTCGTAAGAGTCAAATTGTAATTTTTTTAATTAATTTTTATTCATATATTAATAATAATAATAGTAACAACAATAATAGTCTACATAACAGACAATAATAGTCAATAATAATTGACTAATAATGTTACAATACAATTTTAGAGAAAGAGATAAAAAGAATCTAATGAAACAAAACACAACAGAAAAGATAAAACCATGTAACAATGAAAATAAATAAATACATATAGAAATAAATAACTGTTTCCTGTGAACACCTAGTGACTCTTACTCCTCCACTTCATCCCTGTTTTAAGTTTAATGACAATTTGTTTTGGTCAAACCATATTTTCAGTTTGTTAATTTCTTCAGTGATTTCCTCCAGAACTATCTGCCAAGCTAGAAAACTGCTGCATCCTAGTAAGAGCAGAATACTACTGGAATGAATTTGAATAAGGAAAGTTGTTTTTTTTTTTCTCACCTAAATGGATGCTGCACTCACTGCAGTTTATCGTCTGGAATAGTCCCAGATTGCATTTCAGAGCTTCTAGAATTCAAAAATTTTCGTGCAGGTGGTGTTGGGGGTAATTTTGGGTTTCAGCTTTTTTTTTATTTTTCACCACTTTCATCCCTGAATATGTCAATCGTGAGTCACTCCTCGGTTCTGTTCACAGAGCTCCAAACGCTGCGCAGCTCTCCGCCGAGACAAGTTAGAACAATAAAGTCCAGTCGGAATTAATACATTTAAAGCGAAACTCCATTTAAATCAAATGGCACCTCTTTCCAAACATTGCAATACAAACAAACTGCAATCAATCAAAATGTTTTTTTCCTCCCAAAACGAGACATCCTGCGCTGATGTGCAGCAGCTGGCTGAGCTCAGCTCAGAGGTACAGAGAGACATTCATGCCAAAATGTCTGAAAGGAAATGCTTTTGACAAAAACTACAGATATTATTTATGTCCAGAGATCAAGGATCTAGTGACCAATTTAAAATGTTGTTGACATAGAAAACCTGTAAATCCTACTTTTAGTACACAGAAAATTCACAAGGGGTATCGATAAGGGAATCGATAATGAATCGGCTCGATAAGCAGAATCGATAATGGTATCGATATCGATAAAATCTTATCAATACCCATCCCTATGGATAACGTTGCATGGGCCACTAAGCGCATGCCGCGTCGCTCCAGAGTTTGCTGGCATTGGGCCATGCTGTCCCTCAGAGGAGCACCTTTCCAGGAAACTTTCTTTTTTCTTGTTTGCTCATTTCAGGAGCACAACACAACTCTGAGCACCACGATGGTTGGATTATCACATGGAAGTAATGTTTTTTTGGGGGGGTGAGAGATTTTAACTGCAGGCTGCTGTCCACGTCGGCACTGTGAAACACTCCTAGACCACTGTTGGAGGTGAGATTCATGTTTATTAATGCGCTGTAATGGCCTGGGACAAGTTCCATGTCATATCTCCAACAGAGTTAAACAGTGATTATTTATTACAGCATGAGATCCATCCAGCTCTGAGCCTGACGTGTGCATCAGCGCGTTACTGCACACCACAGAGAGGCGCAACTGCCTGTATTATGATGGAGGCTATAGTATACATTATTTACGTCGGCCATGGGATGAAACAATTGGCCAAATATCTGTACTGTAAGGTCTATTGTGGATATAACAGCCTGTTCATATTTGCAGCAGGGTGCGCGCATTAGCGCACGGAGCTTTCGGTTTGATAGCCGCTGTTCATATTCACTGTACATCATAATAATTAATAATTATCATCATGATGAAGCACCACAAATATTTCAACAGTTCCTATGCACTACGGGGGGTGTACATTAATATACGTGGCACAGGTCATACGGGGGGTGTACATTAATATACGTGGCACAGGTCATACGGGGGGTGTACATTAATATACGTGGCACAGGTCATACGGGGGGTGTACATTAATATACGTGGCACAGGTCATACCGGCAGCCTTTGTGGTGCCAGATCTATCTTGAGGTTCCCTCGTATGCACTCAAATCATTTCGGATCCCGTTTTGCCGCCATCGGAATATGTAAATTGTGGTTAGATGCTCCTCAGATAATACATGGACCACCGTTGAAAAGATGTCCCATCTCAATGCCGTCTGGAGAGTTATGAACATCCGAATCACACTCGCGGCCGCCGGCCGATTTTGACCAACTGTGTCAACTTCCACAGACAACCGTCAGAATGTTTTGGAACTGAAATTCGACACCTTTTGGATGTGCGCCAATTCATAAGTCCGACACCACTCTGCGTGATTCCGGCTATGTGTGATGGGGATATAAGTTACAACACCCGACCAGATCAAGAACACAATGCAGGACGGAAAGACCTGTGTCACAGTCATCAGTCAAAAGAAAATGTTGCTCAAGTAAATACACACGTTTTACTACAAGAACTATGAACCACTTTACAGGTGTCAGCACTGACCGCTGCTCCTCTGGTCCTCAGGGGGGCGCTGGCTGCTCCTCTGGTCCTCAAGGGGGCGCTGGCTGCTCCTCTGGTCCTCAGGGGAGCGCTGGTCTCTGGTGGCGGTTTTGACACTGCTTAGGATCTGTCTCAGCTGTTCATTGGTCAGGCACACCATGCCATCTTTGAATCCTGAGTTCCCATGTCCCAGCAAATACTTAAGTCTGGCATTCCCGCTGTCATGCTGGAGCTTTCCCGTGTTCCCACTAGGTCCACAGGAAGTGATCCTGGCACTGTGTTTGTGTGCGTCCAACTTCACCTTCAGCCATGTGAAGAACAGACAGTAGAGTCAAAATTAGAAAGTGCTCATGGGCATGACAGGCTGTCTACTTCAACCAGAGTAGAACAACGTCCAATCACAAACTATCATTTCAAATACAGAATCATACAAACCCCAATTCCAATGAAGTTGGGACGTTGTGTAAAATGTAAATAAAAACAGAATACAATGATTTGCAAATCGCGTTGTCATTTCTACTGGTGGTTGGCTCTCATTGCGGTATTGTATCACTTCCTGTTCCGGAGCACAGCGGTGTTTTGCTGCATCTGTTAGCTGTTTAATCTGCGCAGTTAGATTGATCTAGTTAACTAGATATCGATTTGTTTCACAGTGTAATCTTCACGTGCCTTAACTAAAGCACTCCCTCTGCTGAATCACCTCTAAATTATTTACACATTATTCACTTTGTGTGTTTTTAGGAATCCGCCAGCTTAGCGCAGCTACTAGCTCTTAGCCGGTTTAGCATGGCAGCTTCTCCTGTCTCTCCTGCACTTTTCTGCTCTGGGTGTGAAATGTTTAGTTATTCCTCGGCCTCCTTTAGCAGTAATGGTACTTGTAATAAGTGTACCTTATTCGTAGCTTTGGAGGCCAGGCTGGGCGAATTGGAGACTCAGCTCCGCACCATGGAAAATTCTACAGCTAGCCAGGCCCCTGTAGTCGGTGCGGACCAAGGTAGCTTAGCCGCTGTTAGTTTCCCTCTGGCAGATCCCGAGCACCCGGGAAAGCAGGCCGACTGGGTGACTGTGAGGAGGAAGCGTAGCCCTAAACAGAAGCCCCGTGTACACCGCCAACCCGTTCACATTTCTAACCGTTTTTCCCCACTCGACGACACACCCGCCGAGGATCAAACTCTGGTTATTGGCGATTCTGTGTTGTGAAAGTGTCGTGACACGGACCCACAACAGGGGGCGTTAATGAACGGACAATGGATAAGCCAAAAAAGTAACAATTTAATGTTGTGAATCGCACAACGAAGTACAGACAATAACAATATGGTGGAATGTCAATTATACACAAGGTGACGTGTGGGCAGGCTCGACGATAGAAGACGTCTGGCGAGAGAAGAGCCGGATCCCACACAGCTTCCACCACCAACGGATCTGAAGAACACCGGAGCCGCCAAGCCCTGCGCCCCAGGTGGCCACTGTCTTCAGCAGTCAGACCCGGTACTGCTGGCAGAGAACAGAGACAGTACTGATGAGTGTGAGTTCGCACACTCAGTAATCCCACAGTCAGTGTTTAGTTAGGAGGGAGCACCTCCACCTCCAATCACACACTCGTGCAGCTCTTGTTTAACCACTTATCTGGTTTGGGGTGTGAGGCGAAGCCGTCCCTGATCACACCAAATGCCAATCCCACAGATAAGGACACACCACAGGAAAACGGCTGCAAAGAAGTTCAGATTACTTTGTAAGTCAGCAGAGAAGTTACCTGATTGGTAGCTGATTTCTCGGCGGGGAGGTGGAGTTGCAGTCCGGCCTTTATGGTGGTGGTGATGTGTAGTGGATGAGTGACAGCTGGTACGGATGATGAGTGACAGCTGTCAGTCCCGGTCGCTCCGACGCCCTCTCGTGCTTGAAGCCCGCACTTCAAGCAGGGCGCCATCTTGTGGTGGTGGGCCAGCAGTACCTCCTCTTCAGCGGCCCACACAACACTGTTTTGAGAAATGTGAAGTTAGCGACACCAGCAACCATAGTCAATTGTCTTCCGGGGGCCAGAGCAGGCGACATTGAAGGAAATTTGAAACTGCTGGCTAAGGCTAAGCGTAAATTTGGTAAGATTGTAATTCACGTCGGCAGTAATGACACCCGGTTACGCCAATCGGAGATCACTAAAATTAACATTGAATCGGTGTGTAACTTTGCAAAAACAATGTCGGACTCTGTAGTTTTCTCTGGGCCCCTCCCCAATCGGACCGGGAGTGACATGTTTAGCCGCATGTTCTCCTTGAATTGCTGGCTGTCTGAGTGGTGTCCAAAAAATGAGGCGCGCTTCATAGATAATTGGCAAAGCTTCTGGGGAAAACCTGGTCTTGTTAGGAGAGACGGCATCCATCCCACTTTGGATGGAGCAGCTCTCATTTCTAGAAATCTGGCCAATTTTCTTAAATCCTCCAAACCGTGACTATCCAGGGTTGGGACCATGAAGCAGAGTTGTAGTCTTACACACCTCTCTGCAGCTTCTCTCCCCCTGCCATCCCCTCATTACCCCATCCCCGTAGAGACGGTGCCTGCTCCCAGACCACCAATAACCAGCAAAAATCTATTTAAGCATAAAAATTCAAAAAGAAAAAATAATATAGCACCTTCAACTGCACCACAGACTAAAACAGTTAAATGTGGTCTATTAAACATTAGGTCTCTCTCTTCTAAGTCTCTGTTAGTAAATGATATAATAATTGATCGCGACTCTCTTTGTAAAATTAAAGAGACAATGGAATGCCTCTTTCATGACTGGGATAGCTACAAGCAAACTTTCCCACCTCCGTTTGTGTGTTCCCCCTCCTCCCGGGAATACCTGATGTTGTGGCGACGTCCAGGTAGTCCGAAAAAGAGGAGAAGAGGCTGCAGAGCGGGTGTCCAGGTTCGGATCAGACGAGGAGTGTGGTGTGCGGCTCGTGGATACCGAAGCTACAGGTGGCTTCGTCCAGTTCCACTCTTGCAGGGCCATACGGCTGGCGGTGCGGCCCTGTTCATGCATCCCACCACTCCTCTGTGTTGCAGGACTGAGCTTGGACATCACTGGGTCCCCGATGGACGAGTCGCTTGGGTCCCGGGTCCGTCCCTGTTTTCCGTGTTTACATCTCGGGAGCAGCGTGGGTTTCGCCGGTACAGTGGTGCCTCACGTGACCGTGGGATATGTCTGCAGCCTATCCCGCTGTGTTCAGCGGACTCGACTACCGCCTCATTGTTGAGTCGGATTGGATTATTGAATGCGCGCTCTATTTCAAATAAAGCGTTCTCCATTAATGAGCTTTTTGTCAGGAAAAACTTGGACTTTCTTTTCCTCACAGAAACGTGGCAGAGGGAAAATGAATGCATCCTTTTAAATGAGCTCTGTCCTGCGGGTTGCTTAGCGGTGGGTAAGCCCCGCCCCTGTCGCGCGGGGGGAGGACTGGCTGCTGTGCACCGGGACTGGTACACATGCAGACTGTCGGATACGAGCCACGCCCCCTCTTTTGAGGCGCTCATGATGGAAGTTGGTTCCTCACATAAATTTTATAGTATTTTGATCTATCGACCTCCTGGCCCTGCTGGGACTTTTCTTAAGGCTTTTACTGACTTTTTATCGTCTATAATTAGATTGGAAAAGGTCTTAATTTTGGGTGATTTTAATTTCCAGATTGATGTTGATTCTTCTACTTCAGCAAGAGAGCTTATAACTATGACAGAGGCTTTTAATTTTAAACAGTATGTGTCAGGTCCCACTCACAACAAGGGTCAGACGTTGGATCTGGTTTTTGCACTGGGCTTGGAAATTACCAATGTATGTGTGGAGGATGTTCTTCTGAGTGATCATTGTTGTGTTTTCTTTGATTTGATGGTGCCATCTGAGGCTCGACCTGTTTCTACTAAGGCAGAAAGGAGAATTATCACAGAGATAACAGCTACGCTTTTCTGTGATAAATTCAACCCTTTACTTTTTAGTAATCTCACTGAAACTGATTGTTTTATGAATAGCTTTAATAGCCACTGTGCCACTATCTTGGATCAAGTGGCACCACTTAAGGCTAATAAAGCTCCTCGTGAAAGTTTCTGTCCTTGGATAAATGATGGGATTATGACTCTAAGGAGAACATGTCGCCAGATTGAACGCCTATGGAAGTCAACAAAACTGGAGGTTCACAGGCTACATTTAAGAGACTTAATATCTTCCTTAAATAAGACGATAGAGGAGGCCAGGACGAGTTATTTTAATCGCCTGATTGCCTCCAATAAAAGAAATCCTAAAGTGCTTTTTGACACAATCAGCTCTCTTGTGTCACCTGCTGCCGTCACTCCTGTTATCTCTAAAACTAGTTGTGAGGAGTTCCTGGATTTCTTTATTGATAAGGTTAGAGTTATAAAGGACAACCTGCCTCCATGCCATGGTCCCCAGCACTGGGAACCTCCCACTCAGTGCTGGGCCTCATTTGAGCCTGTTACTGTAGAGGACATCTCAACCATCATGAATAAAGTGAAGCCATCCTCTGGTATTTTGGATGTTCTTCCGTTTAAACTGTTTGTGAATGTATTTGACTCCATCGGGCCCTACATTGCTAAAATGTTTAATATATCTTTGTCGAGTGGTGTGTTTCCCTGTTATTTTAAACATGCCATTGTGGAACCACAGTTAAAGAAAGCTGGATTGGATTCTACAGAGCTCAAGAACTTTAGGCCAATATCTAAAACCCCTTTCTTGGCCAAAGTCTTGGAAAAGGTAGTCTGTGCTCAATTGAGATCGTTTTTGCAGGCTAACAACATCCATGACACTTTTCAATCTGGGTACCGTGAGTTTCATTCTACTGAAACAGCCCTGTTGAAGGTGTCTAGTGACATGATGATGGCAGCTGACACTGGCAAATGTTCTGTGCTGATTCTGTTTGATCTGTCTTCGGCGTTTGATACCGTTGACCATGGCATTCTGATAAACAGATTGCGGGATGTGGTTGGAATGTCAGGTTGTGTTTTAGAGTGGTTTACCTTTTACCTGACTGGTAGAATGTTTAGTGTGACGGTGGGCAATGCCGTGTCGGAATCTGCAGATCTTCTGTGGGGTGTGCCACAGGGATCGGTCTTGGGACCTGTTTTGTTCTCGTTGTATCTCCTTCCTCTCAGCAAGCTGATCCAGCAGTTCAGTGAAGTGTCCTATCATTTGTATGCCGATGATCTGCAGCTGTACTGCTCTTTTAAGACAACTGAGCCACAGAAACTCTGCTCTCTCACAAATTGTTTGGTCAAAATTAAGGAATGGCTCACTGAGAACAGTCTGCAGTTAAATTCCAATAAGACTGAGACTCTGATTGTAGCACCAGATAGTGCTGTACCTGGAATTAAGCAGCATCTCGGTAGCCTAAGCTGTACGGTCAAAAGCAGCCTGCGTAACCTGGGTGTCATTTTGGATGGAGGGATGTCTTTGGAGCAGCACACAAATTACCTGGTTAAGAACTGTTTTTTCCAAATTCGGAACATCTCTAAGCTCCGTAAGATGGTGACTTTAAAAGAGCTTGAGATGATTGTTCATGCGTTCGTCTCATCGCGTTTGGATTATTGTAACAGTCTCTTCACCTGTCTGAATAAGAAGGAGTTGGCCCGCCTGCAGGTTGTGCAAAATTCTGCTGCGCGCCTGCTTACCCGCACCCGCAGGAGGAACCATATTACTCCTATTCTTAATACTTTGCATTGGCTGCCTGTCTCCTACAGGATTCATTACAAAATCCTGGTATTGACTTTTAGAGCTCTGCATGGACAGGCACCGGAGTACATCAGGGACCTGATCCAGCCTTATACTTCCTCCAGGAGCCTCAGGTCGTCCAATCAGAACCTGTTGATGGTTCCTCGGACCCGTTTTAAAACTCGTGGGGACAGATCTTTTAAAGCGGTGGCGCCTAGCCTCTGGAATGAGCTTCCCTGTGCCCTTCGTTCTCTGGATTGTATAGATACTTTTAGAAGGCAACTAAAGACGCATTTCTTTAAATTAGCTTTTTAGCCTAATATTGTATTTTATTGTTTTCTTATGTTATTTTTAGATTATTTTTGTATGCCATGTGCAGCGCTTTGTGACCCTGGTCTGTGAAAGGCGCTTTATAAATAAAGCTTACTTACTTACTTACTTACTTACATATTGATTTATTCTGCCTTACAGAAACCTGGTTACAGCAGGATGAATATGTTAGTTTAAATGAGTCAACACCCCCGAGTCACACTAACTGCCAGAATGCTCGTAGCACAGGCCGAGGCGGAGGATTAGCAGCAATCTTCCATTCCAGCTTATTAATTAATCAAAAACCCAGACAGAGCTTTAATTCATTTGAAAGCTTGACTCTTAGTCTTGTCCATCCAAATTGGAAGTCCCAAAAACCAGTTTTATTTGTTATTATCTATCGTCCACCTGGTCGTTACTGTGAGTTTCTCTGTGAATTTCCAGACCTTTTATCTGACTTAGTGCTTAGCTCAGATAAGATAATTATAGTGGGCGATTTTAACATCCACACAGATGCTGAGAATGACAGCCTCAACACTGCATTTAATCCATTATTAGACTCAATTGGCTTTGCTCAAAATGTAAATGAGTCCACCCACCACTTTAATCATATCTTAGATCTTGTTCTGACTTATGGTATGGAAATTTAAGACTTAAGAGTATTCCCTGAAAATTCCCTTCTGTCTGATCATTTCTTAATAACATTTACATTTACTCTGATGGACTACCCAGCAGTGGGGAATAAGTTTCATTACACTAGAAGTCTTTCAGAAAGCGCTGTAACTAGGTTTAAGGATATGACTCCTTCTTTATGTTTTCTAATGCCATATACCAACACAGTGCAGAGTAGCTACCTAAACTCTGTAAGTGAGATAGAGTATCTCGTCAGTAGTTTTACATCCTCATTGAAGACAACTTTGGATGCTGTAGCTCCTCTGAAAAAGAGAGCTTTAAATCAGAAGTGCCTGACTCCGTGGTATAACTCACAAACTCGCAGCTTAAAGCAGATAACCCGTACGCTGGAGAGGAAATGGCGTCTCACTAATTTAGAAGATCTTCACTTAGCCTGGAAAAAGAGTCTGTTGCTCTATAAAAAAGCCCTCCGTAAAGCTAGGACATCTTACTACTCATCACTAATTGAAGAAAATAAGAACAACCCCAGGTTTCTTTTCAGCACTGTAGTCAGGCTGACAGAGTCAGAGCTCTATTGAGCCGAGTATTCCTTTAACTAGTAATGACTTCATGACTTTCTTTGCTAATAAAATTTTAACGATTAGAGAAAAAATTACTCATAACCATCCCAAAGACATATCGTTATCTTTGGCTGCTTTCAGTGATGCCGGTATTTGGTTAGACTCTTTCTCTCCGATTGTTCTGAGTTATTTTCATTAGTTACTTCCTCCAAACCATCAACATATCTATTAGACCCCATTCCTACCAGACTGCTCAAGGAAGCCCTACCATTATTTAATGCTTCGATCTTAAATATGATCAATCTATCTTTATTAGTTGGCTATGTACCACAGGCTTTTAAGGTGGCAGTAATTAAACCATTACTTAAAAAGCCATCACTTGACCCAGCTATCTTAGCTAATTATAGGCCAATCTCCAACCTTCCTTTTCTCTCAAAAATTATTGAAAGGGTAGTTGTAAAACAGCTAACTGATCATCTGCAGAGGAAGGTTACAAATGATCTTCTTATGGCCTCAGACAATGGACTCATCTCTGTGCTTTTTCTGTTAGACCTCAGTGCTGCTTTTGATACTGTTGACCATAAAATTTTATTACACAGATTAGAGCATGCCATAGGTATTAAAGGCACTGCGCTGCGGTGGTTTGAATCATATTTATCTAATAGATTACAATTTGTTCATGTAAATGGGGAATCGTCTTCACAGACTAAGGTTAATTATGGAGTTCCACAAGGTTCTTTGCTAGAACCAATTTTATTCACTTTATACATGCTTCCCTTAGGCAGTATTATTAGATGGCATTGCTTAAATTTTCACTGTTACGCAGATGATACCCAGCTTTATCTATCCATGAAGCCAGAGGACACACACCAATTAGCTAAACTGCAGGATTGTCTTACAGACATAAAGACATGGATGACCTCTAATTTCCTGCTTTTAAACTCAAATAAAACTGAAGTTATTGTACTTGGCCCCACAAATCTTAGAAACATGGTGTCTAACCAGATCCTTACTCTGGATGGCATTACCCTGACCTCTAGTAATACTGTGAGAAATCTTGGAGTCATTTTTGATCAGGATATGTCATTCAATCAATCAATCAATCAACTTTTTTCTTATATAGCGCCAAATCACAACAAACAGTTGCCCCAAGGCGCTCCATATTGTAAGGCAAGGCCATACAATAATTATGAAAAACCCCAACGGTCAAAACGACCCCCTATGAGCAAGCACTTGGCAACAGTGGGAAGAAAAACTCCCTTTTAACAGGAAGAAACCTCCAGCAGAACCAGGCTCAGGGAGGGGCAGTCTTCTGCTGAGACTGGTTGGGGCTGAGGGAAAAAACAAGGAAAAAGACATGCCGTGAAGGGGGGCAGAGATCGATCACTAATGATTAAATGCAGAGTGATGCATACGGAGCAAAAAGAGAAAGAAACAGTGCATCATGGGAACCCCCCCACAATCTACGTCTAAAGCAGCATAACCAAGGGATGGTCCAGGGTCACCCGATCCAGCCCTAACTATAAGCCTTAGCGAAAAGGAAAGTTTTAAGCCTAATCTTAAAAGTAGAGAGGGTATCTGTCTCCCTGATCTGAATTGGGAGCTGGTTCCACAGGAGAGGAGCCTGAAAGCTGAAGGCTCTGCCTCCCATTCTACTCTTACAAACCCTAGGAACTACAAGTAAGCCCGCAGTCTGAGAGCGAAGCGCTCTAATGGGGTAATATGGTACTACGAGGTCCCTAAGATAAGATGGGACCTGATTATTCAAAACCTTATAAGTAAGAAGAAGAATTTTAAATTCTATTCTAGAATTAACAGGAAGCCAATGAAGAGAGGCCAACACGGGTGAGATATGCTCTCTCCTGCTAGTCCCCGTCAGTACTCTAGCTGCAGCATTCTGAACCAACTGAAGGCTTTTTAGGGAACTTTTAGGACAACCTGATAATAATGAATTACAATAGTCCATCCTAGAGGAAATAAATGCATGAATTAGTTTTTCAGCATCACTCTGAGACAAGACCTTTCTGATTTTAGAGATATTGCGTAAATGCAAAAAGGCAGTCCTACATATTTGTTTAATATGCGCTTTGAATGACATATCCTGATCAAAAATGACTCCAAGATTTCTCACAGTATTACTAGAGATCAGGGAAATGCCATCCAGAGTAACGATCTGGTTAGACACCATGCTTCTAAGATTTGTGGGGCCAAGTACAATAACTTCAGTTTTATCTGAGTTTAAAAGCAGGAAATTAGAGGTCATCCATGTCTTTATGTCTGTAAGACAATCCTGCAGTTTAGCTAATTGGTGTGTATCCTCTGGCTTCATGGATAGATAAAGCTGGGTATCATCTGCGTAACAATGAAAATTTAAGCAATACCGTCTAATAATACTGCCTAAGGGAAGCATGTATAAAGTGAATAAAATTGGTCCTAGCACAGAACCTTGTGGAACTCCATAATTAACTTTAGTCTGTGAAGAAGATTCCCCACTTACATGAACAAACTGTAATCTATTAGACAAATATGATTCAAACCACCGCAGCGCAGTGCCTTTAATACCTATGACATGCTCTAATCTCTGTAATAAAATTTTATGGTCAACAGTATCAAAAGCAGCACTGAGGTCCAACAGAACAAGCACAGAGATAAGTCCACTGTCCGAAGCCATAAGAAGATCATTTGTAACCTTCACTAATGCTGTTTCTGTACTATGATGAATTCTAAAACCTGACTGAAACTCTTCAAATAGACCATTCCTCTGCAGGTGATCAGTTAGCTGTTTTACAACTACCCTCTCAAGAATCTTTGAGAGAAAAGGAAGGTTGGAAATTGGCCTATAATTAGCTAAGATAGCTGGGTCAAGTGATGGCTTTTTAAGTAATGGTTTAATTACTGCCACCTTAAAGGCCTGTGGTACATAACCAACTAACAAAGATAGATTGATCATATTTAAGATTGAAGCATTAAATAATGGTAGGACTTCCTTGAGCAGCCTGGCAGGAATGGGGTCCAATAAACATGCCGATGGTTTGGACGAAGCAACCAATGAAAATAACTCAGACAGAACAACCGGAGAGAAAGAGTCTAACCAAATACCGGCATCACTGAAAGCAGCCAAAGATAACGATACATCTTTGGGATGGTTATGAGTAATTTTTTCTCTAATAGTCAAAATTTTGTTAGCAAAGAAAGTCATTAAGTCATTACTAGTTAAAGTTAATGGAATACTCAGCTCAATAGAGCTCTGACTCTTTGTCAGCCTAGCTACAGTGCTGAAAAGAAACCTGAGGTTATTCTTATTTTCTTCAATTAGTGATGAGTAGAAAGATGTCCTAGCTTTACGGAGGGCTTTTTTATAGAGCAACAAACTCTTTTTCCAGGCTAAGTGAAGATCTTCTAAATTAGTGAGACGCCATTTCCTCTCCAACTTACGGGTTATCTGCTTTAAGCTACGAGTTTGTGAGTTATACCACGGAGTCAGACACTTCTGATTTAAAGCTCTCTTTTTCAGAGGAGCTACAGCATCCAAAGTTGTCTTCAAAGAGGATGTAAAACTATTGACGAGATACTCTAACTCCCTTACAGAGTTTAGGTAGCTACTCTGCTCTGTGTTGGTATATGACATTAGAGAACATAACGAAGGAATCATATCCTTAAACCTAGTTACAGCGCTTTCTGAAAGACTTCTAGTGTAATGAAACTTATTCCCCACTGCAGGGTAGTCCATCAGGGTAAATGTAAATGTTATTAAAAAAATGATCAGACAGAAGGGAGTTTTCAGGGAATACTGTTAAGTCTTCTATTTCCATACCATAAGTCAGAACAAGATCTAAGATATGATTAAAGTGGTGGGTGGACTCATTTACTTTTTGAGCAAAGCCGATAGAGTCTAATAATAGATTAAATGCAGTGTTGAGGCTGTCATTCTCAGCATCTGTGTGGATATTAAAATCGCCCACTATAATTATCTTATCTGAGCTAAGCACTAAGTCAGACAAAAGGTCAGAAAATTCACAGAGAAACTCACAGTAACGACCAGGTGGACGATAGATAATAACAAATAAAACTGGTTTTTGGGACTTCCAATTTGGATGGACAAGACTAAGAGACAAGCTTTCAAATGAATTAAAGCTCTGTCTAGTTTTTTGATTAATTAATAAGCTGGAATGGAAGATTGCTGCTAATCCTCCGCCACGGCCCGTGCTACGAGCATTCTGACAGTTAGTGTGACTTGGGGGTGTTGACTCATTTAAACTAACATATTCATCCTGCTGTAACCAGGTTTCTGTTAGGCAGAATAAATCAATACGTTGATCAATTATTATATCATTTACCAACAGGGACTTAGAAGAGAGAGACCTAATGTTTAATAGACCACATTTAACTGTTTTAGTCTGTGGTGCAATTGAAGGTGCTATATTATTTTTTCTTTTTGAATTTTTATGCTTAGATTTTTGCTGGTTATTGGTGGTCTGGGAGCAGGCACCGTCTCTACGGGGATGGGGCAACGAGGGGATGGCAGGGGGAGAGAAGCTGCAGAGAGGTGTATAAGACCACAGCTCTGCCTCCTGGTCCCAACGCTGGACAGTCACAGTTTGGAGGATCCAAGAAAATTGGCCAGATTTCTAGAAATGAGAGCTGCTCCATATAAAGTGGGATGGATGCCGTCTCTCCTAACAAGACCAGGTTTTCCCCAGAAGCTTTGCCAATTATCAATGAAGCCCACCTCATTTTTTGGACACCACTCAGACAGCCAGCAATTCAAGGAGAACATGCGGCTAAACATGTCACTTCCGGTCTGATTGGGGAGGGGCCCAGAGAAAACAACAGAGGCCGACATTGTTTTTGCAAAGTTACACACCGATTTAATGTTAATTTTAGTGACCTCCGATTGGCGTAACCGAGTGTCATTACTGCCGACGTGAATTACAATCTTACCAAATTTACGCTTAGCCTTAGCCAGCAATTTCAAATGTCCTTCGATGTCGCCTGCTCTGGCCCCCGGAAGACAATTGACAATGGTTGCTGGTGTCGCTAACTTCACATTTCTCAAAACAGAGTCGCCAATAACCAGAGTTTGATCCTCGGCGAGTGTATCGTCGAGTGGGGAAAAACGGTTAGAGATGTGAACGGGTTGACGGTGTACACGGGGCTTCTGTTTAGGGCTACGCTTCCTCCTCACAGTCACCCAGTCAGCCTGCTTTCCCGACTGCCCGGGATCTGCCAGGGGGGAACTAGCGGCGGCTAAGCTACCTTGGTCCGCACCGACTACAGGGGCCTGGCTAGCTGTAGAATTTTCCACGGTGCGGAGCCGAGTCTCCAATTCGCCCAGCCTGGCCTCCAAAGCTACGAATAAGCTGCACTTATTACAAGTACCGTTACTGCTAAAGGAGGCCGAGGAATAACTAAACATTTCACACCCAGAGCAGAAAAGTACGGGAGAGACAGGAGAAGCCGCCATGCTAAATCGGCTAAGAGCTAATAGCTACGCAACCTAGCGGATTCCTAAAAACACACAAAGTGAATAATGTGTAAATAATTTAAAGGTGATTCAGCAGAAGGAGTGCCCCAATCAAGGCACCAAACAGGCCATGAAGCAGCACAGGCAACGCACGACAACAGCGAACGCACGACAACGGTGCTAAAATAAAATAAAAATCAACTAAACACGCTGTGGAGCAGCACAGATAATGCACGACAACAGTGCTAAAAGAGAAAAAATAAATAAATAAATAAAATAAAATAAAAAAAATAAAAACGAAAGCGTTAGCAAGCTAGTTAGCTTGCCAACGCTGATGAAAGTTAGCTGATAAAAGTGCTCCGTCGCGATGTTTCGACCGTTAGAGGTCTTCCTTAGGCGTTGGAGCACAGTAAAAAAAAAAAAAAAAAAAAAAAGTAAAAAAAGTCTTGAAAAAGACTGTTAATTCAAGTCCAAAGCAGCAGGTAGCAGTCTCTGTGTAAACAGTCCCAACAGAGAGCCAAAATTCTGATGCCAACACGTAAACCAACACGTAAATCACACACAGGAACTCGCTCAGCTGAAGCAATGTTTCAATGCGCATATTAAACAAATATGTAGGACTGCTTTTTTGCATTTACGCAATATCTCTAAAATTAGAAAGGTCTTGTCTCAGAGTGATGCTGAAAAACTAATTCATGCATTTATTTCCTCTAGGCTGGACTATAGTAATTCATTATTATCAGGTTGTCCTAAAAGTTCCCTGAAAAGCCTTCAGTTAATTCAAAATGCTGCAGCTAGAGTACTAGCGGGGACTAGAAGGAGAGAGCATATCTCACCCATATTGGCCTCTCTTCATTGGCTTCCTGTTAATTCTAGAATAGAATTTAAAATTCTTCTTCTTACTTAGCTCTCAGACTGCAGGCTTACTTGTAGTTCCTAGGGTTTGTAAGAGTAGAATGGGAAGCAGAGCCTTCAGCTTTCAGGCTCCTCTCCTGTGGAACCAGCTCCCAATTCAGATCAGGGAGACAGACACCCTCTCTACTTTTAAGATTAGGCTTAAAACTTTCCTTTTTGCTAAAGCTTATAGTTAGGACTGGATCAGGTGACCCTGAACCATCCCTTAGTTATGCTGCTATAGACTTAGACTGCTGGGGGGTTCCCATGATGCACTGAGTGTTTCTTTCTCTTTTTGCTCTGTATGCACCACTCTGCATTTAATCATTAGTGATTGATCTCTGCTCCCCTCCACAGCATGTCTTTTTCCTGGTTCTCTCCCTCAGCCCCAACCAGTCCCAGCAGAAGACTGCCCCTCCCTGAGCCTGGTTCTGCTGGAGGTTTCTTCCTGTTAAAAAGGAGTTTTTCCTTCCCACTGTCGCCAAGTGCTTGCTCACAGGGGGTTGTTTTGAACATTGGGGTTTTTACGTAATTATTGTATGGCCTTGCCTTACAATATAAAGCGCCTTGGGGCAACTGTTTGTTGTGATTTGGCGCTATATAAATAAAATGGCAGAGTTTTAACTTGCACTTGTAGATGTAGCGACAAGCTGTGTTAACTGACAATGGTTTTCTGAAGTGTTCCTAAGCCCACACGGTAAGATCCTTTACAAAATGATGGCGGTTTTTAACCCTTTATCTACGGCGATGGCGCCCATGCCATATTTTCCATATGCGTATTTGTTTTACCGTAACTCTGCCATAGTTTGTCCAATCTGAATGATTCAAAGTGCATTGTTAAGCTAACACCAAGGGCTTTCCAATGATATATGGTGTATTATGGTAAACATATGCCTGTGACGTCATAACGCAGAGGAAAAACACGGAAGTTTCACACTTGTGCGCCGCTGATTCTCATTACCGTAAGTTCTCATGTAAGCCCTCAATCTGAAAAATTTCAACACTGACAGCAAGCCAAGAACCCATGCTTTCCAACAGTATGCTATATGTTGCATATATTATGGTAAAGTACATTCGGTGACTTTTGAAACGAGGCAAAAGTATGAAAAAGCGCAAAAGTGACAGAAAAGTACAGAGACAGACAGCAAACATAAATGTAGTAATTTCTGAGGAAAAGGCAGGGTGTTAGTGTCATTTGTGAAGGTGTGTGTGCGTGTTTGTGTGGGTGTGATGGCTCCATCAGCCACAAGGCACTGCCCGGTGCCAACAAGCAGAAACCCAACTTGCCAGCGATCCACAAAGGGGTGGCGTTCTTGCAAGGTGTGCAAGAGGTCAACCTGCTGGATGTGTAAACTTTGTAAAATTGGCCTCTGTCTTCAGCCAGACAGAAACTGTTGCAAACAGTACCACACTGACAATGGACTGATGTAGTTTAGATCTAATTTTGATTCTTGTTTATATATTTATATATAGTTTGACATTTTATTGTTTTATTCATATTCTATAATTCTGCACAAAATGAGTGATCAAATGAGTGATTTATTACACATTTTAATAATACAGATAATAATTGATATATTTATATATAGTTTTGCACTTTGTTGTTATTCATATTGTTTGGTTCTGCACTTTAAAATTTGTTTCTTTTTGCATATTTTTGCCTTGCAAAATGTTTACTTTTGCACTGTTTCTGCGTTGTTTCTGAGTTCTAGACACACAAAATTTATTATTTTGATTGTAAACACTTACAGCTTCCTGTTAAAAATGTGAAATCCAAACTTCCTTTACATAATCATTTTTCACTAAAAAACTGAAAAAAAATCAAGTTCGTTTTTGTGTTTTTTCTCATTTTAAATGCTAAAACTTACAAATAATGTGTATAAATAGTTAATCAGGTGTAATATAATTGAAATTCAGGTACTCTTGGAAAAGGGTACCAAAGCACACAAACATAGAACATTATTTCTTAATTTTATTGCTATAATAAAAAATTATAACCAATCGTCCATTTATAGCCTCAGTAGGTAAAGGGTTAATGCAGTTCCTCCTGAGGGATCGAAGGTCACGGGCATTCAATGTTGGTTTTCAGCCTTGCCGCTTACGTGTAGAAAGTTCTCCAGATTCTCTGAATCTTCTGATTATATTATGGACTGTAGATGATGGAATCCCTAAATTCCTTGCAATTGAACATTGAGAAACATTGTTCTTAAACTGTTGGACTATTTTTTCATGCAGTTGTTCACAAAGTGGTGATCCTCGCCCCATCTTTGCTTGTGAATGTCTGAGACATTTGGGGATGCTCCTTTTATACCCAATCATGAGTGTCCTCAGTTCCCAAATGCTTATAGAGTGTTGTTAGAAGGAAAGGTGATATAACACAGTGGTAAACATGTGCTGCAGGCATCCATTTAAAAATGAGCAAATATTTGCACAAAAACAATAAAGTTCATCAGTTTGAACATTAAATATCTTGTCTTTGTGGTGTATTCAATTGAATATAGGTTGAAGAGGATTTGAAAATCATTGTATTCTGTTTTCATTTACATTTAATACAACATCCCAACTTCATTGGAATTGGAGTTGTATATATCCCTCCGCCAAGGTTATGTTTTTGGTTGGGTCCATTTGTTTGTTGGTTGGTTGGCTGGTTTGTTAGCAGGATTACTCAGAAATCCTCAACAGATTTCAATGAGATTTTTACCAGGGGTGTATCTTGGCCTAACTTCGAAGTCATTAAATTTTGGTAATGATCCGGAACACGATCCGGATCCAGTAATTTTTTTAGGATTCTTTATCATTGCAGGATAGGGCCAATTTCAACATTTTTGCATCTAACTTCATGAAGACGGGTCACAAAGGGTGAACAAAAATTAAGTTACGACACAGCAGTAATTTAGCATTTGTTTCTCCTCACTGAATAAACTTATTAGAAAATAAAAAAAACTTGGGTAGTTCATGCAGTTTCTCTTTATAAATACATATCAATCAATCAATCAATTTTTTTATATAGCGCCAAATCACAACAAACAGTTGCGCCAAGGCGCTTTATATTGTAAGGCAAGGCCATACAATAATTATGTAAAACCCCAACGGTCAAAACGACCCCCTGTGAGCAAGCACTTGGCTACAGTGGGAAGGAAAAACTCCCTTTTAACAGGAAGAAACCTCCAGCAGAACCAGGCTCAGGGAGGGGCAGTCTTCTGCTGGGACTGGTTGGGGCTGAGGGAGAGAACCAGGAAAAAGACATGCTGTGGAGGGGAGCAGAGATCGATCACTAATGATTAAATGCAGAGTGGTGCATACAGAGCAAAAAGAGAAAGAAACAGTGCATCATGGGAACCCCCCAGCAGTCTACGTCTATAGCAGCATAACTAAGGGATGGTTCAGGGTCACCTGATCCAGCCCTAACTATAAGCTTTAGCAAAAAGGAAAGTTTTAAGCCTAATCTTAAAAGTAGAGAGGGTGTCTGTCTCCCTGATCTGAATTGGGAGCTGGTTCCACAGGAGAGGAGCCTGAAAGCTGAAGATCTAAGGGTTTACCCTCTGGGGCCAACACCATCGTATACGACGGCTGAGACCAAGCTTTACTAAATTTACTTTTTAATGATATGAGATAGAAATACTTTTTTTTGCTGAAAAGTTAACTCCATGGACTTTCGAGCCACCGTCCACCATCTTTGTACTCCTCATAGAAGCTGTGTGATGAGGTGAGCAATGTGAGTGTCCAATCAGAATTGGTTCACCATCACATGGTTTTCCAAAATTCAATCATAGGGCAGATTCACCTCACGTGACACACCAAAGATTGTTTTTAGGAGTGATGTGTTACTAGTTTATTATACTTTGCTGTGTGTTTTGAATAAATGTGTGTGGAAAATTATTGTTCCGCTTTACTTTTTCCTTTTTTATTTCTGATTGTAAACCTTTATTACACTTATAAAATACAACTATAGCATATATACAGTGAGGAAAATAAGTATTTGAACACACTGCGATTTTGCAAGTTCTCCAACTTAGAAATCATGGAGGGGTCTGAAATTTTCATCTTAGGTGCATGTCCACTGTGAGAGACAATCTAAAAAAAAAAAAATCCGCAAATCACAATGTATGATTTTTTAATAATTTATTTGTATGTTACTGCTGCAAATAAGTATTTCAACACCTGTGAAAATCAATGTTAATATTTAGTACAGTAGCCTTTGTTTGCAATTACAGAGGTCAAACGTTTCCTGTAGTTTTTCACCAGATTTGCACACACTGCAGCAGGGATTTTAGTCTACTCCTCCATACAGATCTTCTCTAGATCTTTCAGGTTTGGAGTTTCAGCTCCCTCCAAAGATTTTCTATTGAGTTCAGGTCTGGAGACTGGCCAGGCCACTCCAGGACCTTGAAATGCTTCTTACGGAGCCCCTCCTTAGTTGCCCTGGCTGTGTGTTTGGGGTCATTGTCATGCTGGAAGACCCAGCCATGACCCATCTTCAATTCTCTTACTGAGGGAAGGAGGTTGTCTGCCAAAATATCACAATACATAACCCCATCCATCCTCCCTTCAATACGGTGCAGTCGTCCTGTCTCCTTTGCAGAAGAGCACCCCCAGAGTATGATGTTTCCACCTCCATGCTTCACAGTTGGGATGGTTTTCTTGGGGTTGTTCTCATCCTCTAAACATGGTAAGTGGAGTTGATTCCAAAAAGCTCTATTTTGGTCTCATCTGACCACATGACCTTCTCCTGTGCCTCCTCTGGATCACCCAGATGGTCACTGGTGAACTTCAAATGGGCCTGGACATGTGCTTGCTTGAGCAGGGGAACCTTGCTGCCCTGCAGGATTTTAAACCATGACAGCATCATGTGTTACTAATGTAATCTTTGTGACTGTGGTCCCAGCTCTCTTCAGGTCATTGGCCAGGTCCTCCTGTGTAGTTCTGAGCTTTCTCAGAATCATCCTTACCCCACAAAGTGAGATCTTGCGTGGAATCCCAGACCGAGGGAGACTGACAGTCATCTTGTGTTTCTTCCACTTTCTAATAAATAATCATAACAGTTGTTGTCTTCTACCAAGCTGCTTGCCTGTTGTCCTGTAGTCCATCCCAGCCTTGTGCAGGTCTACAGTTTTGTGCCTGGTGTCCTTAGACAGCTTTTGGTCTTGGCTATGGTGAACAGGTTGGAGTGTGATTGATTGAGTGTGTGAACAGGTGTCTTTTATACAGGTCACAAGTTCAAACAGGTGCAATTGATACAGGTAAAGAGTGCAGAATAAGAGGGCTTCTTAAAGAAAAATTAACAGGTCTGTGTGAGCCAGAATTCTTACTGGTTGGTAGGTGTTCAAATACTTATTTGCAGCAGTAACATACAAATAAATTATTTAAAAAAATCATACATTGTGATTTCCGGATTTTATTTTATTTTTTTAGATTGTCTCTCACAGTGGACATGCACCTAACATGGAAATTTCAGACCCCTCCATGATTTCTAAGTGGGAGAACTTGCAACACCGCAGGGAGTTCAAATACTTATTTTCCTCACTGTATTTTAAAAGTACAGGTTGTCCTGAAAAAAAAGACACAACTTGATTGTGGGATGCAGGGAGAGCTGTTAATTGCAATAATAAAACATTTATGCCAGGCGAGTGAACTGTCTAAAAAATGCCCTCGGACCCCAGAGGCTTAACCACTGAATCTGAAACACGACGGTAGATGCGTGAAACGATGTGGAATAAGTCTCTTTGCCAAAGGGTATTCCATGAGATGTCAGTGACCCTATGGCCTTAGCGGAGGTTTGCGCTCTCTGAGCGCTTCTAGTTTACAAACAGATGGATTTCAAGACCTGATCTGTTTATTCCAGGAGGGGGCTAACTAGTTATCTGGTTCTAACTAGATATCTGGTTTTAACTGGTTAGAGGGATCGGCTGTTAACATGTCAACATGTGGCGGGTTTGTTGTGGTTGTTTTCTTTGGACGCTCACCTCGCCTGCAGCCATCTGATGGTTCTGTGACTTTGATGATGTCATCATGATGGAGGCTGCTGCTCCTCTTCTCACCTTGCTCCTCGCATCCTTGCGCCTCCCTGCAGCATCTTGGACTGACTGCTCCTCACCCTGTACCTCCTCGGTGCAGGACGGCTGTCTGATGCTCAGGACGGTAGCAGGTCTCGGCCTGAAGGGTGGCTGGAGGCACATTAGCTCAGTCAGGACTTTCTTTTATTTGTATTTATTTATTTATTTATTTTAACAGACGTTGATGGTGGATGCAGGCGAGCATGGAGGGTAATGATGCTTCTGATAGATTTTACTCACCTTTTCTGAAGGCTTATTAACACCTGCAGCACAACAAAGATTTGATATATTAATGAACACATTTTCAGCAAATTTCTGGAATAGATCCTATTTCGTTTGTGGGCGAGTGTGGCTAAAGGGGCGGAGATATAACATTTAAAAAGGAGTTTTTCACTTTTTAGAGTAGACGTATTTTTACCTTCATTCATAAAAACATGAGAGAACGGCCTCCACAACACCTTTAGAGTAAAGGTCCACTTTTAAAGACATTTTTTCCATATACTACTACTACTACTACTAACAATAATAATGTAGTCATATTTTTTATCTAAAATGTTTAATCATTATTACTTTGTGCTTACGTTCTACTACAATTTTGCAGTAAGTGGGATTGATGAGCCATATAAAAATGTTTACTTCATTTAACTTTTCTACATAACTAAAGTAGGATGAAGGTTAGTGAAACCAAGCGACAACACTCAAGCCCCAACCAGGAAGTGCAGTTCCTTGACTGGCCAGTTGAGACTCCAAAACAGAGCAAATTCCCATAGCAGCCCATTTTAAAACGTCCAACTTTAGAGCAGAAATAAACATGTTTACAACCTGGTACCAAAAAAATGGTTTTAGTCTCTATAGATAGTTTACTCCTCCATGACAACTGTACGACGGGGGGGTTAAGGTCTTAGTTTAAGATGTTTTAATTAATAAAATTCTGTATAATTTTGGGCGTGGTTGCTTTGAGTGACAGTGGCGCACTCCAGTGACGACGACTCCAACCATAACAGAGTCATTAGCTGCTGTGTTGTTGTTGTGTGTTTGGAGCATTTTATGACAAACACATGGAATATATGGCTTGTTGTGGTCAAACTTCCTAAAGGATCATCTGTTGCAATATTGACACTGAGTGAAACGCTTGTCTTATTTAACCCTCTGGATCTGAATGACACACCCTTGGGTCAAACGTCACATGACCTAATTAAGCAGACATAGCACACAATCTGCTCCACTCTGTCTGTTTGAATGCATGTTGAATGTGGAGACTTCAACCTCCACACCACTTTTTAAAGTTTGTTAATAGGCCAAGTATAACTTGAATTATGATTAATAATTTACATGAGGTTTTCAGGGGATTCTCATATTCGCTGCGTATTTTGCAGACAGCTGCAGCAAAATGACTCATTTCCTCCTCTTTCAGCTGGAGGAGCGAGAGGGCTGGAATGAAACAGGACTCCCTCAACAGAAGCAGGAGAGAGGGGTGTTACCATTGGTGGAAAACTCAAGAACTAACCAATCCCAATCCCCAACTTCACGTGGGTTTGATGACAACACACAGACCCCATGTGGGTGTGTGTGTGTGTGTGTGTGTGTGTGTGTGTGTGTGTGTACACATTTTACAAAAGGGACTTTTCTTCCCTGTCTCTGTCTGCAACAGTTAACAAGTAAAAAAAAAAAACAAAAAAAAAAACATGAATTTTTCTTTATCACTGGTGTAAAATATATTACCAAATAAACAATGATCCCCAATCCACGTATGCTGAGCGCAGAGAAATTGTGGTTTCATGCAGAGCGAAAAGGAGAAACGATAAGTTTTGAAAGTTGTGTGTTATTTGCCGTGCTTGGAGCGTGTTTCAGTGTGTGTGGCAGAGTGTTTTAGCATGTGTGGTTAGTGTGTTGTGTAGTTAGTTTATTTTTTAAGTGCATCAAAATAACCATGCATCTGGAGTAGCGTGTCAATTCTTTTTTTTTTAACTGCATGAAGACGATCAAACCACAGAGCGTGTCATCAGAGTCTGAACCATGATGATGAAGTGGACTTTATTGTTCTGGTCTGGACGAACGAGAGCAAGTGGATGCACCGATCTGTGCGCACAGATCAGCCCAATGGATCGGACCACACGCTTCGCTTCCATCTTCTCCAGGAATCATGTGCTTCTGCTCCAGCGCCGAGTCCTGGAGCAGAGCCGGGTGCAGACGCACACTGCCCCAGCAGTCACCAGGCTCCAGGGGCGGAAAATACAGGAGTTCAAGTACAGACTTCCCCCTCTAAAATCCAAAACACTTTTTCCTTCTTTTTCTTTTTTGGCCACTAACACAGCCAGGACAGTCTGTACCAATACCAATAAAAATGCTACAAAAACAAGGAATTAGGGAAAATACACATGGATATTGAGGTGGAATATCTGTACAAATTCTTGGAGCATCTGATGTGCATTGAACAGGAATTGTTTTTCTGAGTGGCACAAATGGAATTTGTGTGGCATCTTATTGCATGTAAACGGCCACAAAAAAACGAATGAAGTATTTCCTGCATTTTAATGTGAATTGTTGAATACTACTTTGTTTATGCTACATTTTTTTACAAATATTTAGGGCCCAAGTAGTACAAAGTCCTACAAGGACCCCATTGTAATTGTGCTGTTTATTATTATTATTATTATTATTATTATTATTATTATTCCCTTTTCAAGCCAAAATGTCAGCCCTTTCCCATGCTCAAAAACTCAACAAACTTTGCAAAGTCATCTGGCCCGATCCGTAATTCAGTATTTTGGGGGTCGCACACAAGCTCACAGCAAAATAGCGAAATGGCACCCCTACAAATTTTCAAAAAAAAACCCTCCCCATTGGGTTTTTTTTTTTAAATCATAGCTTCACCAAATTTGGTACACATATTTACCATGCTGGGATGCACAAAAACATCTCTTAACATCATGGTGAAATGTCGACAGGAAGTCAGCGATTTTGATTTTAAGTTTTGATTCAAATTTTTGCCATTTTTGGCCATTTCCTCTACTTACATTTGAACAAACTCGTCCTAGGGATTTCATCCAATCGTCAAATTTGGTACACATCTTCATGACCCCATGCTGATCAAAAGTTATCAACAGAATTTCTGTAGGTCAAAAGGCATGGCTGCTAGGGTTCGTCAAACTTTGGTGAGCATTTCGGAGCACGCGTTTCACTTTGAACAGCCTATGTCGAAGTGTGTGGCCGCTATGGCCCTGCCATTTTGATCCTTCATCATGGAACATCAAGTCATGATAACTCCTTCATGCTTTGTCTGATTGACTTGAAACTTCACATGTGATGAGGGTCAGCCCCTGAACAGAAATCACGCTGGCCCAAGGAGGCGGTGGAGCGAACACGAGGGCCCGTATATGACTGCTTGCAGTCCTAGTTTTGAAGTTTACAATTTATATTTACATTCTAAGTTATGAAAATGGTTCGTTAAAAGTATCTCTGGTTTTCAAAGTAAAAAAAAAAACCCTAACTTTCTTCTGCTTTGAATTTTATTTTATTTTTGGGGTAAATATTGGGTCACTGTTTTAATGCAGTATGTCAGAATGAAAGAAAAACTGTAAAGTCACACAGGTGAGATTATGCTGAAAGAAATGACACCAAACAAGGCAAAGTAACCAGTTTTTAAGGTAAATTATGAAGGTAAAACCAAAAATGCCCAAAAATAGCCAAGACTCCAGAGTGTTAATGTTGTATGCTAACAATGTTAGCACTTTTAACAGCTGTCAGTAGGTGCGCTTAATCTCAGTAAATTCACGACAGGACAAATGCATTTCGACACTCTGTTGAGGCCCCATGGACAACAGCATTAAACTCTAGTGCCTAAAACTGTTGTGAATATATTCTCTGGGTTTATAGACGTTATTGTATTTGTGTTTGTTAAATTCCATGCATCTTAAATGTCGCAGCAGACATGGATTACCTGGAATTTTGTTTTGGAAAGATTTCAAGGCCTCTACTGCCATCTACTGGCCAGTAGTGTTCATGGCAGTCCATGGCAGTATTCGTCCTGAAGATGAGCAGACACCGTATATTTTTAATCACAAGTTAAGTTTTTTCAAACTTAATTTACAAAAACTCTCGATGGGAGACAAAGTTTAAAAACAAAACGACAAAAAAAAAAAACATTACAAGACAGCTCTGCGGTGTTTGCACATAGACAGTGTGAGCGGTAGGATGCTTGTTGCCCCTCACTCAGCAGTAAACCCTCACGATGGCCGACCAGAATAATATCAAACAGGTTTGATTTTCATTCGACCATACGATCAGCAATCAGGAGGTGGTCGTGAGATGTTAAACGGAGCTTGTTACTCCATGTACACTAAACGATGCAGGACGCGTGATTAAACTGAAACTCGGTCCAAAAAATTATCACATGAATGATAAATCATCTGAACATTCTCACATTCTCTCCACATGCAAAACATGTTGTGATGACACTTCCAGGGCTTGGTAAAAATGCCTGTTTTTACAAATAAAAAATGGAATATTTTACAAAAGCACATCTGTAAACACCAACACACGACACACATCACATTAATGTGTTGGTTTACATAGTGAATGACTGAACCAATCAGTGTTTAGCAGAGGTACATTTTACCCAGAATCCTTTGCAATCTGTCTGTGTTTGTTACAAAACCTCAGAATTAGTGCATTATTCAACATTAAAAGATATATATTTTAACTTTGTACAAATGACAGAATTTACATTAATGGAGTTATTCTATCAGTATTCATTTTATTTATACACCAAACCATAAGTCAGTATGACTTTATTTTCCAAGACCTCGGCCTAACCGGAGCGTTGGGCTTGGTATCTGCTCTCAACTTGCCTCTGCACTGTAAGCCGTGTAGTAAATAAGAATTTCCAGCAGGAGGCAGGATGTTTAAACATAGAAGTGTGGGCTCATTGTTTGGGTCTGCTGTCGCTTTGATGTTTCCAGAAGCGATGGTGGTGTTAAAACTCAAATTCAGTTTATTAGTAGTTGCAAATATACTAGAAACAATACTGGAATTTATCGGTTATATGTAACTTACGATACATTTTTGGGTGGTTTATCAGTTTCTCTTTATCAAAGATAACTTTTCAGTTATCTGATTATCTGTTATCGAAGTTAATTTTTTGGTTATCTGTGCCCACCACTGACGATTACTGAGGAAATATGCAGCTGATGACATTACTGTCCACACCAAAGCAAACCATCAAGAGAACCACCTTCTCAAAAATAACGATTTAATAAACACCCGAACTGAGGTTAGTCTGTTAACTTCTGCTTCGTACTCAGGAGGTGGGTGTGTTTAGCATTTTCCGTCACACACGGTGCCACCCACACTCCATCCCTTCATGCACTAATGAGTTCATCATAAATCAGTGGAGGCGAGGCTGTCAACATGGCAATGCCTAGAAAAGGGGTCATTTCGGCTGTTCCAGGTCTCCACATAAAACCCATGGGTGACGTCACGCAGGCAATGTCCAGTATATTGTGTGTGTGTATTATATATATATGGGTGAAACTAAAGCTTGAATAGATGTTACATTTTAGTGAAGTAACTAAGGGGGCGGAGCTATGAAGTCTTAAAAGCTGGTGTGCTGTGGATCTTGGGGCAGGTATTGTACTCTAACAAGTGCCCTCATTGTTGAAAGTTAAGTTCTTCTTACCATGACGAAGGAAAAACAGGCGAGGTTTTCCATTTTCCAGCTCAAACAGCAGCCCGTCTCTGTCCACAGTGAAGAAAATAACAGAATATATCACAAAAACATAATAAAGAGATATCTGTTCATGATATAATGGATATAAAAGCATGATGAATGCATGTGTCTGCATATTGTGGAGAGGGGACATCACTGTCTTGGATAACCTCTACTTTTTTATTATACAATTATATTATACAATTATTAGACAATTTGTTCAAATACAGATGACACCCAGCAAAATCATCACAAGTTCATCTTGTTCATCATGAGTGGGGGTTAGTTGGAGTGTGAGATCAATAGAAGGATTTGGGCCATGTCTGATGATGTAGGAACGTTGTAACAGACTGTGGTGAAAAAGGAGCTGGGCCAGAAGGTGAGACTCAATTTACGCTCCTATCCTCACCTATGGTCATGAACTTTGGCTGACTGAACGAATAAGGCTGGGGATGCAAGTGGCAGAAATGAGATTCCTCCATCTAGTATCTGGACTCCAGGACAGGGTGAGAAGTTTGAATATCCAGGAGAGACTTGGAGTACAGCAGCTGCTTCTCACAGTGAAAGGAGCCAACTGAGGTTGTTCAGGCATCTGATCAGGGTGCCACCTGGTCGTCTCCCAAGGGAGGTCTTCCAGGCACATCCAACTGGGAGGAGACCCTGGGGAAGACCTAGGACACACTGTAGGGATTGTATTTCTCAGATGGCTTGGAAAAGCTTCAGGATCCCCCAGGAAGAGTTAGAGGACTTGGCCAAGGATAGGGAAGCTTAGGAGAAACTGCCTGATTGGCTGTCATTTCAACTTGAATCCGGAAAAGCAGCAGAAGACGAATAAATGAATAAACTTGGTCCATCCTCAGTTTAAAATCACTTTACCTCAAATTTAGGCACTTTCTCGATTAAACAAGATTTTAAAATGTTTTAAACTGGTGTAAAGCCCGTTTAAACTGTATATTAGACATTGTAAAACCACATCTTGCCAGATTTAAATAGATTTAAAGGGCCCCTGCCAGGCCATGACATTTTAACACTCAACAAAAATATAAACGCAACACTTTTGGTTTTGCTCCCATTTTGTATGAGATGAACTCAAAGATCTAAAACTTTTTCCACATACACAATATCACCATTTCCCTCAAATATTGTTCACAAACCAGTCTAAATCTGTGATAGTGAGCACTTCTCCTTTGCTGAGATAATCCATCCCACCTCACAGGTGTGCCATATCAGGATGCTGATTAGATACCATGATTAGTGCACGGGTGTGCCTTAGACTGCCCACAATAAAAGGCCACTCTGAAAGGTGCAGTTTTGTTTTATTGGGGGGGATACCAGTCAGTATCTGGTGTGACCACCATTTGCCTCATGCAGTGCAACACATCTCCTTCGCATAGAGTTGATCAGGTTGTCAATTGTGGCCTGTGGAATGTTGGTCCACTCCTCTTCAATGGCTGTGCGAAGTTGCTGGATATTGGCAGGAACTGGTACACGCTGTCATATACGCCAGTCCAGAGCATCCCAAACATGCTCAATGGGTGACATGTCCGGTGAGTATGCCGGCCATGCAAGAACTGGGACATTTTCAGCTTCCAAGAATTGTGTACAGATCCTTGCAACATGGGGCCGTGCATTATCCTGCTGCAACATGAGGTGATGTTCTTGGATGTATGGCACAACAATGGGCCTCAGGATCTCGTCACGGTATCTCTGTGCATTCAAAATGCCATCAATAAAATGCACCTGTGTTCTTCATCCATAACAGACGCCTGCCCATACCATAACCCCACCGCCACCATGGGCCACTCGATCCACAACATTGACATCAGAAAACCGCTCACCCACACGACGCCACACACGCTGTCTGCCATCTGCCCTGAACAGTGTGAACCAGGATTCATCCGTGAAGAGAACACCTCTCCAACGTGCCAAACGCCAGCGAATGTGAGCATTTGCCCACTCAAGTCGGTTACGATGACAAACTGGAGTCAGGTCGAGACCCTGATGAGGAAGATGAGCATGCAGATGAGCTTCCCTGAGACGGTTTCTGACAGTTTGTGCAGAAATTCTTTGGTTATGTAAACCAACTGTTTCAGCAGCTGTCCGAGTGGCTGGTCTCAGACGATCTTGGAGGTGAACATGCTGGATGTGGAGGTCCTGGGCTGGTGTGGTTACACGTGGTCTGCGGTTGTGAGGCTGGTTGGATGTACTGTCAAATTCTCTGAAACGCCTTTGGAGACGGCTTATGGTAGAGAAATGAACATTCAATACACGAGCAACAGCTCTGGTTGACATTCCTGCTGTCAGCATGCCAATTGCACGCTCCCTCAAATCTTGCGACATCTGTGGCATTGTGCTGTGTGATAAAACTGCACCTTTCAGAGTGGCCTTTTATTGTGGGCAGTCTAAGGCACACCTGTGCACTAATCATGGTGTCTAATCAGCATCTTGATATGGCACACCTGTGAGGTGGGATGGATTATCTCAGCAAAGGAGAAGTGCTCACTATCACAGATTTAGACTGGTTTGTGAACAATATTTGAGGAAAATGGTGATATTGTGTATGTGGAAAAAGTTTTAGATCTTTGAGTTCATCTCATACAAAATGGGAGCAAAACCAAAAGTGTTGCGTTTATATTTTTGTTGAGTGTACATATTCTTGAATAAAAAAGCTTTTTCCACATGTCTTTTTTTTTTACCTTAAAATTACACTGAACAAGGATTTAGACATTTCGTTATCCATTTGAGAATTTGTATTTACCACCTCCGAGCTTGACCTACTTTTCGCTGCAACAGATACAACGTCATGCGGGTAAAGGTGTCGAAGCGAGGATCTGTTTACCAACATGGCAGACATGAACAGCGAAGATACAGTAAGCAATTACAGCGAAGATTTAAGTGACATATCGTTTTTGAAGATGACTAAATTTCTGATGAACGAAGCGACAGTGAAGATAATGAGGGACTCCAACCGTATATGTTCAAGCCGTACGCGACAGAAGACGAGCATGAAGCAGAGGTGTCGGGATGACGACAACAACAACGAAGGCGCTGTCGAGGAGGATATAAGCCGCTTACAAAACCCAGAATGGTTTGTTCGCCCACCACCTTTTCTTATAAATGAACATTTATTCCTGGGTAATAGACAGCTCCACCTGCATTTTGATCCATTTTGACCTGGACTGGGGTGTGTTTGTATGTGTCTAAAAAATTATTTCAGCAGCACAGCGTGTCACATTTAGTACTAGGCTAATATCTACCCCTTGATTCCCAATGGGACCTGTACACACCAAGCTACATTCAATAGTAGCCTAATTCTTTTAATAGTAAGCTGATAATTTCTTAGGCCGTACATATGAGGTATTTGTTCAATTTTTTTCTGGACTAGGCTTAAGCTCAGGAGTTTGTTCTAAAATCACTGAAAACAAAGTTTCTGTACATTCTGTATATATTTAGTCATTGATAAGTCAGTTTCTTGTGATTGCTAATTCTTCACATTTTATTCAAAGCAAATTATTGCAAATCTTTATCTGAAAAGCTGTAGACCCACGACATGGGAAAAAAGATTGCTAAATAAAAGAAAATTTTACTTCTATATCTGTTGTCAAATTTTATCAGGCATTTTATTCAAGAAAAAAAGAATATGCTAAATGGAGACTTTCCTGTCTAAAATACACAAATCATAAACTGTATCACATCTAATCTACTTTGAATGAACAGACATCTGAACAAAAAACAGGCTGTTCAGTTAACATGCATATGTATATTTGGAAAACACAAAAATGTCAATGTTCTGTTTTTTTTTCTTCTTCAGGTGCTCGTGAACACAATCAGCCGATGACACTCGTGATCGAGTTTTGCTATTGCAAGGAAATTTCTGCAGTCTTGGCGGCAGATGCAACGTGGTGACGAAAATCCTCAATATGTCACACAGCTGGCGAGTTTCTCGATTGTGTGTTTGGATGCAGATGTCCTCAGAGTGGCACACTATGCCTACATGATGCTCCACAGTACAAGTCAGCACATGAAATAGCTAGAAAGTATCATTTACATGGTTTATAGAAAAAAGTAAAAAAAAAATTGAAATACAAAAATAATGAACTGTTGTTTTGAACATAAATCCATGCTGCAGAAAGCATCGCCATATCGCATATCAGCAATTTGTGCGGTTGTGCCGGGGACACTTGGGAAGGCACAGAAGGGTGCCACTACCAGCTTGTGTTGTATTCAAAATGAGTACTTTTCCATCACCATCATCCGACTACACTGGCTTCCAGTTTCCTCCTCTGGAGTGAGGGGTCAGGCTCATCGGTGGTACCTGGTCCACTTGGCAGCATCAGCCTCAGCTTTGTCCATTCACGTTGGCTGCTCAGTGAAGGAGGATCACTGGTGGGGATTTCTGCTCGGTTTGGTGTTTTGCAGTTCTGAAGAACCTCTTTTGCTGTTGCTCACATAGACTGAAAAAAATGTTTTTTAACAAATTGTAACACACTTCCTATTTGAAAGAAACAATGTTAAAATTATGTGAAATTATGTGAAATTGTATTTTTATTCATTTTATCATGCTATATAAAAATATACAAATAACAATCTTTGTTTTTTTTTTTTCTCATTTTGCACGTACCAAATGTTTCTCAAACTTTCTCACTGTGAATCCTTTTCCACTTAGGAAAGTATATTCTGAACCTTGGTCTCTCTTGGTTTGTCTGCTTTTGTTGTCTCCCTGCATTTTTATTAAAATGAAGAGTTGCCACCAAAGTCCTAAAACAGAAAGAAGTTAAAACAAAACAAAAAATACTTTCTATAAATACATTTTTAAAAATGCTGTTTGAAAGTTAGGGTGTTACTGAGATAACATAGACAGCTTGGCTGCAAAGCTTACCCTGATATGAGAAGGAATAGGTTTTTGGTGCAAAATGGTTCAGCAGACTGTGAAATGCCTCAAGTCTGTTCTTGGCCCGACACCTGCCTGATGTCATTCAGAAGCCCCCTTTGTAAGTATAACCTTCTGTTGTGAAAGTGTAGTGACAAGGACCCACAACAGGGGGCGCAAATGAACGGTCAATAGATGAGCCAAAAAGTAATTTAATGTTGTAAAATGTGCACAACGAAATACAGACAATCTCAGAATATGATTACAGTCAATCCACAAAGGTGACGTGTGGGCAGGCTCGAGGATAGAAGACGTCTGTCCTGAGAAGAGCCGGAACCACACGATTTCCGCCACCACCAAACCTGGTGAATACTGGAGCCGGCAAGTCCCGAATTCCCAGGTGATCACCGTCCCCGACTGTCGGATCTGGTACTGCTGGCAAGAACAAAGACAGTCAAGTGTAGGTGTGTGCACACCCAGTAACAATAACGGTGGGATTGCCACCTCCACCTCTCACTCTATAACTTGCAGAGTACTGTAGTGATTCCTCAGGGGAAAAGAGTGCCTTCTAGCGCTCTCTCAGCTTCCACCGACAGAGGTACCGGTACTCCTGCAAACACTCACAATATACAAATAATATTGTAACACAAAACGGCTGAGGATATTACCTCCAATGAAGTATGATATCTCGGCGATGAGGTGGAGATGACGTCTGGGTTTTATGGAGTGAGATGATGAAGAATGAGTGACAGCTGTCAGGAAGTAATGAGTAACAGCTGTCACTCCCGGCTGTGTCCGTGGCGGCAGCGCCCTCTTGTGCCTGAAGCCCGCACTTCAGGCAGGGCGCCCTCTGGTGGTGGGCCAGCAGTACCTCCTCTTCTGGCGGCCCACACAACAGGACCCCCCCCTCAACGGGCGCCTCCTGGCGCCCGACCAGGTTTATCGGGGTGTCGGCGGTAGAAGTCGGCCAGGAGGGCAGGATCCAGGATGAAGCTCCTCTTCACCCAGGAGCGTTCTTCGGGTCCATACTCCTCCCAGTCCACCGAATATTGGAACCCCCGGCACATTCGATGGACGTCCAGGAGCCGGCGCACTGTCCAATGATCCGGGCAGGAGGCGGCACCGGACCAGGAGCACAGAGGGGTGAGGTGTGGTGAGGTTTGATCCTTGAAACATGGAAGACCGGGTGGATCCGCAGTGAAGCTGGGAGCTGGAGCTTCACTGCGGCAGGGCTGAGGACCTTGAGGATACGAAATGGGCCGATGAACCTGTCCATCAGTTTAGGAGACTGTACTTGTAGGAGGATGTCCTTCGTTGACAACCACACCTCCTGCCCGGGCTGGTATGCAGGGGCCGGGGACCGCCAGCGGTCTGCATGGGTCTTGGCCCTCGTCCGGGCTTTCAACAAAGCAGAACGGGCGGTGCGCCACACCCGACGGCACCTCCGAAGATGGGCCCGGACCGAGGGCACACCGACCTCTCCCTCCACCACGGGAAATAATGGGGGCAGGTACCCCAAACACACCTTAAACGGGGAGAGGCCGGTGGCAGAAGACACCTGGCTGTTATGCACATACTCGATCCAGGCCAGATGGTTACTCCAGGCCGTCGGGTGCGCGGATGTTACGCAGCGGAGGGTCTGTTCCAGCTCCTGGTTGGCCCGCTCTGTCTGTCCGTTCGTCTGTGGATGGTACCCGGACGAGAGGCTCACGGTGGCCCCCAGTTCCCTGCAGAAGCTCCTCCAGACGTGTGAGGAGAACTGGGGACCACGATCAGAGACGATGTCGGTGGGTATCCCATGCAGACGGACGACGTGGTGGACCAGGAGGTCTGCTGTCTCCTGGGCTGTTGGGAGCTTCGGGAGGGCCACGAAGTGGGCCGCCTTGGAGAATCGGTCCACTATCGTGAAGATGGTGGTGTTGCCCTGGGACGGCGGGAGGCCCGTGACGAAATCCAGGCCGATGTGGGACCAGGGGCGATGAGGCACAGGTAACGGCTGGAGAAGTCCTTGGGACCTTTTACGGTCTGCCTTGCCCCTGGCACAGGTGGTGCAGGCCTGGATATACTCCCGGACGTCGGCCTCCATAGACGCCCACCAGAAGCGCTGCCGAACAACTGCCACGGTCCTTCGCACCCCTGGATGACAGGAGAGCTTGGAACCGTGACAGAAGTCCAAGACTGCAGCTCTGGCCTCTGGTGGGACGTACAAACGGTTCTTCGGACCTGTTCCTGGGTCCGGGCTCCGTGCCAGGGCCTCCCGGACGATCTTCTCCACGTCCCAGGTGAGGGTGGCCACGATAGTGGACTCCGGCAGGATGGGCTCCGGTGGATCCGACAGTGCAGTTTTGACCTCCTCTTCGTGTACCCGGGACAAGGCATCCGACCTCTGGTTCTTGGTCCCGGGGCGATAGGTGATCCGGAAGTCAAAACGCCCGAAGAACAGTGACCAGCAGGCTTGCCTGGGGTTCAGCCGTTTGGCGGTCCTGATATACTCCAGGTTCCGATGGTCAGTGAAAACCGTGAACGGCACAGACGCTCCTTCCAACAGGTGTCTCCACTCCTCAAGAGCCTCTTTCACCGCAAGGAGTTCTCGATTGCCGACGTCATAGTTCCGTTCAGCCGGGGTCAACCTGCGTGTAAAGTAGGCACACGGGTGAAGAACCTTATCGGTCTCTCCGCTCTGGGACAGCACAGCTCCTATCCCTGAATCAGAGGTGTCCACTTCAACCACGAACTGGCGGCTAGGGTCGGGCTGCACCAAAACTGGCGCAGTAGAGAACCGTCGTTTCAACTCCTTGAACGCGGCTTCGCACCGATCCGACCAGGTGAAGGGGACTTTTGGAGAGGTCAGGGCTGTCAGGGGGCTAACTACCTGACTGTAGCCTTTAATGAACCTCCTATAGAAATTAGCGAAACCGAGGAACTGTTGCAGCTTCCTACGGCTTGTTGGTTGGGGACAATCTCTCACCGCCGCAACCTTGGCCGGATCAGGGGCGACGGAGTTAGAGGAGATGATAAACCCCAGGAAGGACAAAGACGTGCGGTGAAACTCGCACTTCTCGCCCTTCACAAACAGTCGGTTCTCTAACAACCGCTGCAGGACCTGACGTACATGCTGGACATGGGTCTCAGGATCCGGAGAAAAGATGAGAATATCGTCCAGATATACGAAGACGAATCGGTGCAGGAAGTCCCACAAGACGTCGTTAACCAAGGCTTGGAACGTCGCGGGGGCGTTGGTGAGGCCGAACGGCATGACCAGGTACTCAAAGTGACCTAACGGGGTGTTAAATGCCGTCTTCCATTCGTCTCCCTTCCGGATCCGAACCAGGTGATACGCATTTCTAAGATCCAGCTTAGTAAAGATTTTGGCTCCATGCAGGGGGGTGAACACGGAATCCAACAATGGCAACGGGTATCGATTGCGAACCGTAATCTCATTCAGCCCCCTGTAATCAATGCATGGACGGAGTCCGCCATCTTTCTTGCCCACAAAAAAGAAACCTGCCCCCATCGGGGAGGTGGAGTTCCGGATCAGCCCGGCAGCTAATGAGTCCCGGATGTAGGTCTCCATTGATTCGCGCTCAGGTCGTGAGAGGTTGTACAGCCTGCTGGACGGGAACTCAGCGCCTGGAACCAAATCAATGGCACAATCGTACGGACGGTGCGGGGGAAGGGTGAGTGCCAGATCCTTGCTGAAGACGTCAGCAAGATCGTGGTACTCAACCGGCTCTGCCGTCAGATTGGGAGGGACTTTGACCTCCTCCTTAGCCTGTAAACCGGGAGGAACCGAGGATCCTAAACACACCCGATGGCAGGTTTGCTCCACTGAACCACCACCCCAGACGGCCAATCAATCCGGGGATTGTGCTTCAACATCCATGGGAAGCCCAAAATCACGCGGGAGGTAGAAGGAGTTACAAAAACCTCAATCTCCTCCCGATGGTTTCCAGACACCACCAGAGTTACTGGTTGTGTCTTGTGTGTGATTAAAGGGAGGGGGGTGCCATCTAGTGCCCGAACCTGCAATGGCGAAGGAAGCGCCACCAGAGGGAGCCCTACCTCCCTTGCCCATCTGCTGTCTAGCAAATTCCCTTCTGACCCCGTGTCCACCAGTGCTGGGGCTTGAAGGGTTAAATCCCCGCTCAGGATTGTAACTGGGAGTCGTGTGGCAATCTGTGTGTGTCTCACGTGAATGTTTTGACCCCCCCTTAGCCCAGTCTCTGAGGGCGGTTGTGGTTGTGGCCGTTTGGGGCAGTTTTTCTGTGTGTGCTCTTTTGAGCTGCAGAGAAAACACTCCCCGCGGATCAGCCTCCTCATTTTGGCCCTGTGCGTTTCCCTAACAAAGTCAGCAGGGGGAGCTGTTGCCCCACAGAGCGCTGCGCTGTGGAGCGTGGGGAGGGCGGCCCCTTTTCGAAACCGGAAGGGAGAGGGGCGGCACGTATCTGGCCACGTCCTTCGCCTCGATCCCGACGGCGTTCCTCCAACCGATTGTCTAACCGTATAACGAGATCGATAAGCCCATCTAAATCCCGCGGTTCCTCCTTAGCTACCAGATGCTCCTTCAGGACTAACGACAGTCCGTTTATGAAGGCGGCGCGGAGCGCAACGTCATTCCAGCCCGACCTCGCAGCCGCGATGCGGAAGTCGACTGCATATTCGGCTGCACATCGGCGCCCCTGTCGCATTGACAGCAGCATTGTTGAAGCGGTCTCTCCTCTGTTAGGGTGATCAAACACTGTTCTGAACTCCCCCACAAACCCAGTGTATGCTGATAACAACCGTGAGTTCTGTTCCCAGAGCGCCGTACCCCAGGCGCGTGCCTTACCCCGAAGCAGAGCAATCACATAAACTATTTTACTAGCATCTGACGCATACATGACGGGACGTTGTGCGAAGACGAGCGAACACTGCATGAGAAAGTCTGCGCACGTCTCCACACAACCTCCGTATGGCTCAGGAGGGCTTATGTATGCTTCAGGGGATGGTGGGAGGGGTTGTTGAACCACCACTGGAACGTTCATATCCTGCACAGGGTCGGCAGGAGGAGGAGCTGCAGCAGCGCCCTGAGCGCTTGCCGCCATCTACGCGGAGAAAGCCTCCACCCTGCGGTTCAGGAGGATGTTTTGCTCGGTCATTTGATCCAACCGAGCCGTAAAGGCGGTGAGAATGTGCTGTAGCTCACCAATCACGCCTCCCGCAGACGCCTGCGCTCCCTGCTCTCCCATTGGTCATTCAACAGCCGGGTGACGCCCCTCGGAGTCCATGACGCTGGCCGAGATATCCTGTTGTGAAAGTGTAGTGACACAGACCCACAACAGGGGGCGCAAATGAACGGTCAATAGATGAGCCAAAAAGTAACAATTTAATGTTGTGAAATGTGCACAATGAAATACAGACAATCTCAGAATATGATTACAGTCAATCCACAAAGGTGACGTGTGGGCAGGCTCGAGGATAGAAGACGTCTGTCCTGAGAAGAGCCGGAACCACACGATTTCCGCCACCACCAAACCTGGTGAATACTGGAGCCGCCAAGTCCCGAATTCCCAGGTGATCACCGTCCCCAACTGTCGGATCTGGTACTGCTGGCGAGAACAAAGACAGTCAAGTGTAGGTGTGTGCACACCCAGTAACAATAACGGTGGGAATGCCACCTCCACCTCTCACTCTATAACTTGCAGAGTACTGTAGTGATTCCTCAGGGGAAAAGAGTGCCTTCTAGCGCTCTCTCAGCTTCCACCGACAGAGGTACCGGTACTCCTGCAAACACTCACAATATACAAATAATATTGTAACACAAAACGGCTGAGGATATTACCTCCAATGAAGTATGATATCTCGGCAATGAGGTGGAGATGACGTCTGGGTTTTATGAAGTGAGATGATGAAGAATGAGTGACAGCTGTCAGGAAGTAATGAGTAACAGCTGTCACTCCCGGCTGTGTCCGTGGCGGCAGCGCCCTCTCGTGCCTGAAGCCCGCACTTCAGGCAGGGCGCCCTCTGGTGGTGGGCCAGCAGTACCTCCTCTTCTGGCGGCCCACACAACACCTTCTCCAGCTTTACCATCAAGTGGGAATGTATAACAGGGTAACAAAAAAAATCAAATACCAGTAGCTGAAAGACAATAAAACAAGTAACAAAATCATACAAAAGAATACTTACTCAGAATTAAAAAAAAAATTAAATTCAAAACAACTATTTTGTAAGGTAACCATAGACATGAACCTACCTGGCTTTAACCACTTCTTTCTAGCCTGTCTTCCATATAATCTCTTATACTGACATTTTGGAAAGTTTGTGTGTTCATGACGATGAACACTGACTATATGTTTTAACAAAGATTCCCGTTTTGCAATGATGACATCAGGCTGGTCACCAGGGGTTGAGACAGCTGACCAGTACAGATGATTTATGATGCTTTTCACCCATACGGACAAGTCTTTACAGTTCTTTTCCTTTGCCAGTGCTAACAGTTTCTTCTTTGGGGCTGTAAAAGTATTGTATCATAATGAAAATCCTTGCTGAATTAGTATTACTATATGAAAACTATATGATATGAAAACAATGGACATGCTTCACATCCGGCATCACTACCTTTCAAATTTTGTGGTGTGAATATAATTATTTGGAATTTTATTTCATTCGCCCTACTGATGTTTCAAATCTCACAAAACTTCGAAGAGGTCACAGTGCTGCGAGATCTCAGCAACACTGAGAACTGCACCGAGATGCTCTGATAGGGCTGCACTTTAACCACCGCACACAGACAACACCATTAACACTGCAACATAAAACTATTTTTATATTGTGCCGAAAACTCATGAATATATTCTCTGGGTTTATAGACGTTATTGCGTTTATTTTATGTAAACATGCGAGAATCACAGGCTGTATCTCCGTTATGTTCAATGGGAGCTGCTGTGAGCTACAATTGCTTCCTGATCATGTTGTTCTGGGAGACTCTTTAACGTCTTCATTATTGTTCTTTACAACACTGTTTGTCCTCTTTGTTCCAGGCTAATATATATAATACAGTAGTGTTCAGAATAATAGTGGTGATATGTGACTAAAAAGATTAATCCAAGTTTTGAGTATATTTCTTATTGTTACATGGGAAACAAGGTACCAGTAGATTCAGTATATTCTCACAAATCCAACAAGACCAAGCATTCATGATATGCACACTCTTAAGGCTATGAAATTGGGCTATTAGTAAAAAAACAAAGTACAAAAGGGGGTGTTCACAATAATAGTAGTGTGGCATTCAGTCAGTGAGTTTGTCAATTTTGTGGAACAAACAGGTGTGAATCAGGTGTCCCCTATTTAAGGATGAAGCCAGCACCTGTTGAACATGCTTTTCTCTTTGAAAGCCTGAGGAAAATGGGACGATCAAGACATTGTTCAGAAGAACAGCGTAGTTTGATTAAAAAGTTGATTGGAGAGGGGAAAACTTATACGCAGGTGAAAAAAATTATAGGCTGTTCATCTACAACACGGGTGGCCAAGTTCGGTCCTCGAGAGCCACATTCCTGACACTCTTAGTTGTCTCCCTGCTCCAACACACCTGAATCCAATGAAAGGCTCATTAAAAGTCTGCTAACAAGTCTTTCATTGGATTCAGGTGTGTTGGAGCAGGGAGACAGCTAAGAGTGTCAGGAATGTGGCTCTCAAGGACCGAACTTGGCCACCCCTGATCTACAATGATCTCCAATGCTTTAGAATGGACAAAAAAAAAAAAAAAAGAGACGTGTGGAAGAAAACGGAAAACAACCATCAAAATGGATAGAAGAATAACCAGAATGGCAAAGGCTCACCCATTGATCAGCTCCAGGATGTTGGATTTGTGAGAATCTACTGAATCTACTGGTACCTTGTTTCCCATGTAACAATAAGAAATATACTCAAAACCTGGAATAATCTTTTTAGTCTCATAGTACTACTATTATTCTGAACACTACTGTATGTCTGAAATTCAGTTTGCATTTATTAAATTCCACGCAGATTAAACATAGCAGACACGGATTATTTGTTATAATTGTTTTAGCAAGTTTTCAGGGCATCATGCAGCAATCTCTTACTAACGTGATGAAAAGCATAAAATATTACATTTTTTGTAGTATAATATTCATTTACAACTGTCATCATGTGGATTCTCTATATGTTGTTTAGGAGTGGCTAGCATTTTCGCTAGCGGTTAGCTTGCGTTAGCAACTTCGGACCCTTGTTTTCATTTTGTTTTTTTATATATTTCTGTTAGTTAACTGTTAGTGTAACTGTCGTGAACTTTAGCTTAGTACTTTACTCTTGTGTTAATCTTAGGAGTGGTATATATATATATTTATTGTTCCTACATTTCTAATACTTCTGTTACTCTTTGAGTGTAACTGCTGTGAACCTTAATTCATTTATTTGCGTCTGTGTGAGCCTTAGGAGTGGTTAGCTTATCCATTATTGGTTAGCTTGTGCTTGCTTGGCTATACTCTTGAATTTCCTAGTGCACAAAGTACACTACTTTACCTACTTTACACTCTCCATAAATCCTACGTGATGTTGGTAGACAGGGTGGCTATCTTAGAGAGCCGTGTCCGTAAGTTAGAGCAGCTTCTTAGCGCAGTGGAGTTAGATGTTACGAGTACTCCAGATGAGGTTAGTGCTGGGCCGGCTAGCGAGCCCATTAGCATCAGCTTAGAAACGCAGGCTGTGGAGGACGGTTTTCGGACTGTGGCGAGGCGGAGGAAGCCCCATAGGGCTTGGTTGTGCCCGGTTGTGGCACCCCGATCACACTCGCCACTGCAAACTGTAAATCGTTTCTCCCCCTTGGATTTACCTGATGTGACTTCCAGTCCTATCTCCAGGCCGAAACACCGGACTTTAGTGATAGGGGATTCTATCACCCGCAAAGTCAGGTTACAGATGCCGGCTGACATTAAATGTATTCCTGGGGCCAGAGCTCCCGACATTGCATCCCATCTTAGGGTGCTGACGCTGCAGAAGGTAAGACAGACGAAGGAACGTGACATGAGATATAGTCACACAGTTATTCACGTCTGCACCAATGATATCAGGATGAAGCACTCAGAGGTCACAAAAATGGACATAGAGAGGACTTGTGACCTTGCCAGAAAGATGTGTCGGCATCGATTAATAGTCTCTGGTCCCCTCCCCTCCCGGGGTACTGATGAGGCGTTTAGCAGGCTGACATCATTAAATAGGTGGCTGGTGCAGTTTTGTCAACAGCAAGGCTTTAGTTTTATTGATAACTGGCCTTCGTTCTGGGGCTGCCGTGGCCTACTGATGCCGGACGGCCTCCACCCTACTGGGGAAGGTGCCGCCATCTTGTCTGCGAACATAGATAGAGCTCTACAGGGAGGGTAACATTAGGAATCTACAGCAGGCCACGGAGCAGGTGATTAGAGACCCTGCAAGGCTTATGACAAATGTGGGTGTGGAATCCATTAGCTTAGCGGGGAAATTAGTGCAGAAAATCCACTATGGTGATAGTGCAGTTTATCTGCCAGGGACGGAATTTCAACAAGTTGAGACTGTGGCCTGCTCCCGTAGACGTGTCCATAAAAATCATAGAGGGATACGAGGTCTGTCCGAAAAGTAACAGACCTTTTTATTTTTATCAAAAACTATATGTATTTGAATCACGTGTGATTGCATCAGCCAAGCTTGAACCTTCATGCACATGCGTGAGTTTTTTCACACCTGTTGGTTGCGTCATTCGCCTGTGGGCAGGCTTTGAGTGAGCAATGGTCCAGCCCCCTTGTCGGATTTTCATTGTCAGGGAAATGGCTGAGTGACTGCCGCTTTGCTCCATGAAAACTTTTTCAGAAACTGTGTGAGACAGCCACGTGAAAACCATTCGGAAAATTCAGATGGCTTTCGGTGAAGATTCAACAAACACCTCCGTGTTGGAAACCATTCAGGAGATTCAGACGGCTTTCGGTGGCTTTTCAGTCGAGTGAGTATCCGAGAAATTGTGTAACAGATGGGCATGCCACAACATGTCCTGTGAGACGTCCAACACGAAGGTGTTTTTTGTTGTGCGCCATGAGCGGCTCCGTCCCAACGCGCGAATTCCTCCATACGTCTTTCATTACAAAATCTCCTGTAACAGTGGAATGTGCCGCAAAAGTGCTAATGTCCACATTTTCTGCGATTTCTCTGGTAGTCGCATGATGTCCCGGATCAACGCAGCCTTCACTTTGGAAATGATCTGGTCGTTTCAGCCTGTCGATGGCTGCTCAAAGCACGGCGCGCCCTCCGCCGCTGTGGGCTGTCTTTAATCCGGCTGTAATCCTCCTTAATCTGTGTGATGCTGATAGAATCTTCACCGAAAGCCATCTGAATTTTCCGAATGGTTTCCACCTGGCTGTCTCACACAGTTTCTGAAAAAATTTTCATGGAGCAAAGCGGCAGTCGCTCAGCCATTTCCCTGACAATGAAAATCTGACGAGGGGGCTGGACCAGTGCTCACTCAAAGCCTGCCCACAGGCGAATGACGCAACCGACAGGCGTGAAAAAACTCACGCATGTGCATGAAGGTTCAAGCTTGGCTGATGCAATCACACGATTCAAATCCATATAGTTTTTGAAAAAAATAAAAAGGTCTGTTACTTTTCGGACAGACCTCGTATGCTTTGCAAACTTAATACCCATTACTATATTGGATCATGTTGAAATTGAGGATGGCCCAGTGGTTGTTCCAGTAATAGCAAAGATTTCGTGTCTGCTACCTACAATGTGCGTGGAATGTCTCAAACCTAAACCTACTTCTAGGCATCTTATATATGCTACTCTGGAACCCAAACAATTCAACTGTCAACCCCATTGAGGTCCTTAGACTGGGTCTCATTAACATAAGATCACTGTCCTCAAAATCATTGTTGATTAATGATTTAATTATTGATCATCACTTAGATATGATTGGGTTATGTGAAACCTGGCTTAAACCTACAGCTGTCCTCCCGTTAAATGAAGCCTGCCCACCAGCATATACATTTAGTCACGTCCCTTGTGATGCCAAGCAAGGCAGGGGTGTTGCTCTTATTTATAAATCTAGGTTTAGCTTATTAGCTGTTGGGGGTCACAAATATAACTCCTTTGAGCATCTGATTGTCCGCTCCGCTCACGATATTACACATTGCCATGGTCAGAAGAATAAAAATCAGCCATATTACTTTGTCACTGCATAAAGGCCTCCTGGCCCATATTCTGAATTCTTAGATGAATTTGGTGCATTCATCTCTAACTTGTCAACTAGTGCATATAACATTCTGATCATTGGTGACTTTAACGTTCATATAAATAAGCCTTCTGATCCCCTCTGCAAATCATTTATGGAAATTGTGGATGCATTAGGATTTCGGCAATGCATTCGGGATTCGACGCACATTAGTGGAAATACCCTGAATCCGGTTCTCGCACGTGGTATTGCTGTCACGAATATTGACATCATGCCTCTTACATCAGCGGTCTCTGATCACTCACTTATTAAGTTTACAGTTTCGCTGCCATGTTTAGTGGAACAACAACCTTATTTATCACTGCAGCGATGCATCAACTCCCCAATTAAGACTGAACTAGAAGCTAGACTGCCTGATGTCTTAGCTTCACTTGTGACAAATTCAGTAGACAGACTTGTGGATAGTTTAAACTCAGTGCTCAAAATGACACTCGACATGATTACACCACCTGTGTTGAAACCGCGCTCCCCCAAATCACAGTCACCTTGGTTCAATGATTACCTGCGTGACCTCAAGCATAAAGCAAGAGGTCTAGAACGGAAATGGCGTTGTTCAAAATTAGAAGTATTCCACATTGTGTGGCGTGATGCTATCTTAGACTATAAGCATGCATTAGTGGCTACAAAGTGGACCTATTACTCTGATTTGATCAACAAAAACAAGCATAACTCAAAAGTTCTTGTTCGACACGGTGGCAACACTTATTCATGGACAACCACCTGTAGCTCGCTCTCCTTTTACATTTCCATAGATTTCCTAGATTACTTTGAGAAGAAAATAGATGACATTAGGTTCAACATATCCCAGCATGCCTTAACCCAGCCACTAATCAAATCAAATCAAATCAATTTTATTTATATAGCGCCAAATCACAACAAACAGTTGCCCCAAGGCGCCTTATATTATAAGGCAAGGCCATACAATAATTACGGAAAAACCCCAACGGTCAAAACGACCCCCTGTGAGCAAGCACTTGGCAACAGTGGGAAGGAAAAACTCCCTTTTAACAGGAAGAAACCTCCAGCAGAACCAGGCTCAGGGAGGGGCAGTCTTCTGCTGGGACTGGTTAGGGCTGAGGGAGAGAACCAGGAAAAAGACATGCTGTGGAGGGGAGCAGAGATCAATCACTAATGACTAAATGCAGAGTGGTGCATACAGAGCAAAAAGAGAAAGAAACACTCAGTACTCACTACACCCTGCTATTGAGGTGGGCGCCACTACTGAGGTATTACCTAGATTTACAGAATTTGATAGTATCTCTCTAGACATGCTGACGAAACTCATAACATCAACAAAAAGCACAGCCTGTTTATTTGATCCTATACCAACAAAACTGTTTAAGGACCTGTGGCCCACTCTTGGGCCGACTGTGCTGGAAATTATTAATCTTTCTTTAACTTCTGGATCTGTTCCTAAACATTTCAAATCTGCAGTGATTAAACCATTACTTACGAAACCTAATCTTGACCCTAGTGTATTGAAAAACTATCAACCGATATCAAATCTATCATTTTGCTCTAAAATTCTGGAAAAAGTGGTGTCACGACAGCTCATAGACTATCTTACTGAGAATAATCTCTTTGAGCCACTGCAGTCTGCTTTTAGAAAATATCATTCCAAAGAGACGGCTCTCACTAAAGTGGTGAATGATCTTCTGCTTACAATGGACTTGGACACCACTACGGTTCTGCTGCTGTTAGATCTCAGTGCTGCATTTGATACAGTGGATCATCATATTCTACTTGATAGGCTGGAAAATCATTTTGGGATTACTGGGAGTGCCTTTGCATGGCTGATGTCATACTTGACCAGTCGTTCTCACTGTGTTTTGTACAGTAACACTACCTCTAACCTTAGTGACATGAAATTTGGGGTTCCTCAGGGGTCTGTCTTAGGCCCCCTGCTTTTCTCCCTTTATATAGCACCCCTTGGGCACATATTGTGGCGTTTTGAGATTACCTTTCACTGCTATGCAGATGATACTCAGTTATACATGCCGATAACTGCTGGTAATCTCATTCACATAAAATCCTTAGAAGATTGCCTTGCAGCAGTGAGAAGCTGTATGTCTAGAAACTTCCTACTTTTAAACTCTGAAAAGACTGAAATGATGGTTCTTGGTCCAGTGAGACATCGGCACCAATTTGACCAGTTAACACTCAGCCTAGGCTCATGTGTCATACATCACACTGACAAAGTGAGGAACCTTGGGGTAATTTTTGATCCTTCACTGTCCTTTGGCCTCCATATTACAAATATTACTAGGACTGCTTTCTTCCACCTGCGAAATATAGCGAAGATTCATCCCATCCTGTCTATGGCTGATGCTGAGACCCTGATCCATGCGTTCATCTCTTCTAGATTGGACTACTGCAATGTTCTATTTTCTGGTTTACAGCAGTCTAGCATTAGGGCTCTCCAATTGGTTCAAAATGCTGCAGCCAGACTTTTGACACAGTGAGATCAGATTTTAAGGTTCTGCTACTAGTCTATAAAATGGTTAATAAACTGGCACCTCCCTACCTAGATGACCTAATTAAACCTTACGTACCAGCCCGGGCTTTACGTTCTCAGGGTGCAGGACTACTTTGTGTCCCAAGGGTGAATAAGAAGTCTGTGGCTCACAGAGCTTTCTCTTATCGTGCCCCTGTTCTGTGGAATGGTCTCCCTGCGTCAATAAAACAATCAGATTCTGTGGAGACTTTCAATTCCAGACTTAAGACGCACTTATTTTCCCTTTCATATGGCTAGCATACTGGTACAGTTTTGTTTTACGCTTTTTACTCTTTTAATTCATGTTATTAGTAATTGGACCGGGCCGCGGCCTCAACTTCACCTAAATTCTGGGTCATTTAGTGAAGCTTAGGGCTAGCGGCCAGCGATCACCTTAGTATTTCTTCTGTTTTTCTTGTTGATTAATGCTGGCAAATTATACAGTATTTTTTGTCTTTCTGATGCCTGATTCTGTTTTTGCTCTGTTTAAGGTGCAGCTCCATCCAGAGATGGGAGTTGTGTTTGTGCTGACGACCCTCCTGTCCTGTGCACTAACAGCAATTCTTGTATATTCGTCCGTGAATTGTTCTGTGAATTATTTCTGTAATTTATGTTTGTATCATGGCCCAGGCAGAGGGTCACCCCTTTGAGTCTGGTCTGCTTGAGGTTTCTTCCTCAGAGGGAGTTTTTCCTTACCGCTGTTGCTCTGGGGGTTGGTAAGGTTAGACCTTACCTGTGTGAAGCGCCTTGAGGCAACTCTGTTGTGATCTAGCGCTATATAAAGGAAAATAAATTGAAAATTGAAATAAATTGTTTGACTGCAGCAACTCTCTGGCACACAAAGGATTATGGGATACGTCAACAGGGCGAATACCTTTGGCAATGTGCCAAATGTCAAACAAATGTTCAACAGCTGGCCTGTTTTCCCTCATCCACTTTCTGATCTGGACATGTCTGTCTGCAACTATTCTGCCAATGTCCAAATCTTCTTCCTCCAACAACGTTCAAAGATCTGATGAAGCCTTCTTTCTCCATACGTGTGGAACCACCCACTTCATTGCTCTGAAGATGACAATATTTAATCATCAAAAGGTTTGTATTTCAAAATTCTAGACTTATATTTTACAGTTATTGCATTATTTACATGTAATCTATATGAGCGGAGAATCATATACCTGTACAAGTTGTGAGTCGATGATGACATTTTGTCATCATCCATCATTAGAATATGAACAATACTTGGCAGAATGGCCAGGACTGTCCATTCAACATTACCTCCAAAGACCAGTGGTCATTTCTCTGCTTGTAGAGAAGCAATCAGCCAGGCTTGGGTGTGAAGCGACACATTCGTTATCGCTGGCAACAAATATAGTTGTTCATTTCGAAAAAAGTTCTGATGGATATTGTTGTCAGCTTCATGTGCTCAAACACCCAAAGCACCTGTGTAGCTAGAGCACCACTAGCGATTATACCCATAAACAGCATGATGTTGCCCGCAGGTGTGCTTCCTGTTCCACCTTCTTTCTTCATTACAGGAGGAACACTTGGTGGTTACTTGAAGGTATGTACCTGGATGTGCCTGGTGTATTCCAGGTTCCGCTCACTGAACTTTGTACAACCCCACTTCCAATGAAGTTGGGACGTTGTGTAAAATGTAAATTAAAACAGAATACAATGATTTGCAAATCCTCTTCAACCTATATTCAATTGAATACACCACAAAGACAAGATATTTAATGTTCAAAATGATAAAATTTGGATGCCTGCAACACATTTCAAAAAAGCTGGGACGGGGCGACAAAAGACTGGGAAAGTTGATGAATGCACAAAGAACACCTGTTTGGAACATTCCACAGGTGAAGAGTTTAACTGGAAAGAGGTGAGTCCCCAAAAGGCTCAGCCGTTCACAAGCAAAGATGAGGTGAGGATCACCACTTTGTGAACAATTGTGTGAAAAAATAGTCCAACAGTTTAAGAACAATGTTTCTCAACATTCAATTGAAAGGAATTTAAGGATTCCATCATCTACAGTCCATAATATAATCAGAAGATTCAGAGAATCTGGAGAACTTTCTATACATACGCAGCAAGGCCGAAAACCAACACTGAATGCCCATGACCTTCAATCCCTCAGGTGGCACTGCATTAAAAACCGGCATCATTGTGTAAAGGATCTTACCGCGTGGGCTCAGGAACACTTCAGAGAACCATTGTCAGTTAACACAGTTTGTCGCTACATCTACAAGTGCAAGTTAAAACTCTACCATGCGAACCGAAAGCCATACATCAACAACATCCAGAAACGCCGCCACCTTCTCTGGCCGTAGCTCATTTGAAATGGACAGACGCAAAGTGGAAAAGTGTGCTGTGGTCTGATGAATCCACATTTCAAATTGTTTTTGGAAATCATGGACATCATGTCCTCTGGACAAAAGAGGAAAAAGACCATCCAGATTGTTACCAGCTCAAAGTTCAAAAGCCAGCATCTGTGATGGTATGGGGGTGTGTTAGTGCCCATGACATGGACAACTTACACATCTGTGATGGCACCATCAATGCTGAAAGGTCCATCCAGGTTTTGGAGCAACACATGCTGCCATCCAAGCAACGTCTTTTTCAGGGACGTCCCTGCATATTTCAGCAAGACAATGCCAAGACACATTCTGCACGTGTTACACAGTGTGGCTTCATAGTAAAAGAGTGCGGGTACTAGACTGGCCTGCCTGCAGTCCAGACCTGTCGCCCATTGAAAATGTGTGGCGCTTTATGAAGCGCAAAATATGACAACAGAGACCCTGGACTGTTGAACAATTGAAGTCGTACATCCAGCAAGAATGGGAAAGAATTCCACCTACAAAGCTTCAACAATTAGTGTCCTCAGTTCCCAAATGCTTATTGAGTGTTGTTAGAAGGAAAGGTGATGTAACACAGTGGTAAACATACCACTGTCCCAGCTTTTTTGAAACGTGTTCCAGGCATCCATTTCAAAATTAGCAAATATTTGCACAAAAACAAAAAAGTATATCAGTTTGAACATTAAATATCTTGTCTTTGTGGTGTATTGAATTGAATATAGGTTGAAGAGGATTTGCAAATCATTGTATTCTGTTTTTATTTACATTTTACACAATGTCCCAACTTCATTGGAATTGGGGTTGTAGAATACCAGTGCATGCAACAATTCATTTCTCTTTTGTTCTTCTGCTTGTCTTTGCTCGCAAATTAACCTGAAAATGAACCGAGTGTCTAGGTTCTGGCTGTGTCTGCATACTACAGGTCATAGTTGTCATCGAGACAAAAAAAAAAAATGAAAGTGCCAATAGAATCTTTATTAAAATTATGTCAACATTTGACAAAATTGGAAACATCCATTTTCTTCCACATAGGTACAATAAACATTCAGTTAAAAAAAAGTATTTGGAACAATTGTTCGGAATCATGTTTTGTGTATCCAAATTTCTGTTATTCTGTTCCCATTAGTGAGCCATATTTAAAGCAGAGAAGTTACAGGCCAGGTACATGTGTCTTAGATTCACTTACCACAGGCATGTCAACAGTGGCCAGGCTCGAGGCTTCAGCAGGTTGCTCTGTTTCATTTCACTTGTACATGATGTTGTAGCACCGTGTGATAGAATATCTGCAATCTCCTGCAATTTAAAAAGGAATGCGACTATGGATAATTTCTTTTATTATATAAATACCTAACAAATATAAGTCTAATAAAGCTACATAACTAGGCTAAATACATGTAAAACCAATAGAACCTAGGCACATAATAATTATGAAAATAGTGCTTTCACTGTAAACCTGATAAATGCTACATACTATTGATGTACGTAATACTTGGGCTTACATATAGTTAATATACATTCAAAATATGTCAAATCTGGTGGTTCTTCAGAAACCATGAAATTCACATACTGCTCAATTTTTCTTTTTTTTTTTAATCAGTTTATAAGCCACACACTCACCCTACGATGGGTCAATTTCACGTTCGGCTGATTTGCGCTCTTTTTGCTTGGGGAGCTCGGTCTCATGTTGGCCTGCTGGAGCCTCTGCTTTCCTTTTGAATATAGTTGGAACCACATTTGGTTTCAAAATGCGTTTCGAGTGCACTTTAAAGCCAAAGGATTCTTTCAGGGATGGCCTTGCCTTGAAGCAGTCGTCAGTGAAATGCTGGCTGCAGACATGCGAACTTGGGGTTGGATGCTATTCCGCTCTGGTTCTGTGGACCCGTTTTTTCCACTCCTTTCACAGTGTCTCATCTTTTGGGAAAACGTGCCGACTCACCGTGTCACTGGGATGGTTAGAACAACCTGCTGCTACACAGCTTTCGGCAGTTTCACAAAAATAACTGGAAAACTACAGACTTGCTACACTTGTGCTTACTTAGACTAGCTTTGTTTACACATCCAATACTGGTGCATCTTTACCCGCATGATGTCATAGACGTTGCACTGAAAAAGTAGGTCAAGCTCAGAGGGCGGAAAATACAAATTCTCATATGGATGACGAAATGTCTAAATCCTTGTTCAATGTAATTTTATGGTTAAAAAAAACAACAAAGACAGCATGTGGAAAAAGCTTCTTTATACTTCAAGAATATTTAAAAACGTCATGGCTTGACAGGGACCCTTTAAGTTTGTCATTGTAAAACAGCACAAAATAAATCATGATCTTTTTAAACTATAAGTGTATAGTGTATAGTAGTACTATGAGACTAAAAAGATTAATCCAGGTTTTGAGTATACGTGTATTTCTTATTGTTACATGGGAAACAAGGTACCAGTAGAATCAGTAGATTCTCACAAATCCAACAAGACCAAGCATTCATGATATGCACACTCTTAAGGCTATGAAATTGGGCTATTAGTAAAAAAAAAAGTAGAGAAGAGGGTGTTCACAATAATAGTAGCATCTGCTGTTGACGCTATAAACTCAAAACTATAATATTCAAACTGCTTTTTTAGCAATCCTGTGAATCACTAAACTAGTATTTAGTTGTATAACCACAGTTTCTCATGATTTCTTCACATCTGCGAGGCATTAATTTTGTTGGTTTGGAACCAAGATTTTGCCCATTTACTAGTGTGCTTGGGGTCATTGTCTTGTTGAAACACCCATTTCAAGGGCATGTCCTCTTCAGCATAAGGCAACATGACCTCTTCAAGTATTTTGACATATCCAAACTGATCCATGATACCTGGTATGCGATATATAGGCCCAACACCATAGTAGGAGAAACATGCCCATATCATGATGCTTGCACCACCATGCTTCACTGTCTTCACTGTGAACTGTGGCTTGAATTCAGAGTTTGGGGGTCGTCTCACAAACTGTCTGCAGCCCTTGGACCCAAAAAGAACAATTTTACTCTCATCAGTCCACAAAATATTCCTCCATTTCTCTTTAGGCCAGTTGATGTGTTCTTTGGCAAATTGTAACCTCTTCTGCACGTCTTTTATTTAACAGAGGGACTTTGCGGGGGATTCTTGCAAATAAATTAGCTTCACACAGGTTTCGTCTAACTGTCACAGCACTTACAAGTAACTCCAGACTGTCTTTGATCATCCTGGAGCTGATCAATGGGTGAGCCTTTGCCATTCTGGTTATTCTTCTATCAATTTTGATGGTTGTTTTCCATTTTCTTCCACACGTCTCTGTTTTTTTTTTTTTTTTTTTTTTTTTTGTCCATTTTAAAGCATTGGAGATCATTGTAGATGAACAGCCTATAATTTTTTGCACCTGCGTCTAAGTTTTTCCCTCTCCAATCAACTTTTTAATCAAACTACGCTGTTCTTCTGAACAATGTCTTGAACGTCCCATTTTCCTCAGGCTTTCAAAGAGAAAAGCATGTTCAACAGGTGCTGGCTTCATCCTTAAATAGGGGACACCTGATTCACACCTGTTTGTTCCACAAAATTGACAAACTCACTGACAGCAGTTTGAACATAATAGTTTTGAGTTTGTAGCATCAACAGCAGATGCTGCTATTATTGTGAACACCCCCTTTTCTACTTTTTTTTTTTACTAATAGCCCAATTTCATAGCCTTAAGAGTGTGCATATCATGAATGCTTGGTCTTGTTGGATGTGTGAGAATCTACTGAATCTACTGGTACCTTGTTTCCCATGTAACAATAAGAAATATACTCAAAACCTAGATTAATCTTTTTAGGCACATAGCACTACTATTATTCTGAACACTACTGTATGTCTGTGTCACGGTGCTAATCGTGATATTTTGTTTGTTGTTGTGTCTGTGTCACAGTGCTAATTGTGATATTTTGTCTGTTGTTGTGTCTGTGTCACAGTGCTAATCGTGATATTTTGTCTGTTGTTGTGTCTGTGTCACAGTGCTAATTGTGATATTTTGTCTGTTGTTGTGTCTGTGTCACAGTGCTAATCGTGATATTTTGTCTGTTGTTGTGTCTGTGTCACAGTGCTAATCGTGATATTTTGTCTGTTGTTGTGTCTGTGTCACAGTGCTAATCGTGATATTTTGTCTGTTGTTGTGTCTGTGTCACAGTGCTAATCGTGATATTTTGTTGTTGTGTCTGTGTCACAGTGCTAATCGTGATATTTTGTCTGTTGTGTCTGTGTCACAGTGCTAATCGTGATATTTTGTCTGTTGTGTCTGTGTCACAGTGCTAATCGTGATATTTTGTCTGTTGTGTCTGTGTCACAGTGCTAATCGTGATATTTTGTCGTTGTGTCTGTGTCACAGTGCTAATCGTGATATTTTGTTTGTTGTTGTGTCTGTGTCACTGTGTTAATCGTGATATTTTGTTTGTTGTTGTATCTGTGTCGCAGTGCTAATTGTTATATTTTGTTGTTGTGTCTGTGTCACTGTGTTAATCGTGATATTTTGTTTGTTGTTGTATCTGTGTCGCAGTGCTAATTGTTATATTTTGTTGTTGTTGTGTCTGTGTCACTGTGTTAATCGTGATATTTTGTTTGTTGTTGTATCTGTGTCGCAGTGCTAATTGTTATATTTTGTTGTTGTGTGTCTGTGTCACTGTGTTAATCGTGATATTTTGTTTGTTGTTGTATCTGTGTCGCAGTGCTAATTGTTATATTTTGTTGTTGTGTCTGTGTCACTGTGTTAATCGTGATATTTTGTTTGTTGTTGTATCTGTGTCGCAGTGCTAATTGTTATATTTTGTTGTTGTGTCTGTGTCACTGTGTTAATCGTGATATTTTGTTTGTTGTTGTTGTGTCTGTCACTGTGTTAATCGTGATACTTTGTTTGTTGTTGTATCTGTGTCGCAGTGCTAATTGTTATATTTTGTTGTTGTGTCTGTGTCACGGTGCTAATCGTGATATTTTGTTTGTTGTGTATCTGTGTCACTGTGTTAATCGTGATGTTTTGTTTGTTGTTGTTGTGTCTGTGTCACTGTGTTAATCGTGATATTTTGTTTGTTGTTGTGTCTGTGTCACTGTGTTAATCGTGATATTTTGTTTGTTGTCTGTGTCACTATGTTAATCATGATACTTTGTTTGTTGTTGTGTCTGTGTCACTGTGTTAATCGTGATATTTTGTTTGTTGTTGTTGTGTCTGTGTCACTGTGTTAATCGTGATACTTTGTTTGTTGTTGTATCTGTGTCGCAGTGCTAATTGTTATATTTTGTTGTTGTGTGTCTGTGTCACTGTGTTAATCGTGATATTTTGTTTGTTGTTGTATCTGTGTCGCAGTGCTAACTGTTATATTTTGTTGTTGTGTGTCTGTGTCACTGTGTTAATCGTGATATTTTGTTTGTTGTTGTGTTTGTGTCACTGTGTTAATCGTGATATTTTGTTTGTTGTTTTTGTGTCTGTGTCACTGTGTTAATCGTGATATTTTGTTTGTTGTTGTGTTTGTGTCACTGTGTTAATCGTGATATTTTGTTTGTTGTTTTTGTGTCTGTGTCACTGTGTTAATCGTGATACTTTGTTTGTTGTTGTGTCTGTGTCACTGTGTTAATCGTGATATTTTGTTTGTTGTTGTTGTGTCTGTGTCACTGTGTTAATCGTGATATTTTGTTTGTTGTTGTTGTGTCTGTGTCGCAGTGCTAATTGTGATATTTTGTTGTTGTTGTGTCTGTGTCACTGTGTTAATCGTGATATTTTGTTTGTTGTTGTGTCTGTGTCACTGTGTTAATCGTGATACTTTGTTTGTTGTTGTGTCTGTGTCACTGTGTTAATCGTGATACTTTGTTTGTTGTTGTATCTGTGTCGCAGTGCTAATTGTTATATTTTGTTGTTGTTGTGTCTGTGTCACTGTGTTAATCGTGATATTTTGTTTGTTGTTGTTGTGTTTGTGTCACTGTGTTAATCGTGATATTTTGTTTGTTGTGTCTGTGTCACTGTTAATCGTGATACTTTGTTTGTTGTGTCTGTGTCACTGTGTTAATCGTGATACTTTGTTTGTTGTTGTGTGTCTGTCACTGTGTTAATCGTGATATTTTGTTTGTTGTTGTGTGTCTGTATCACTGTGTTAATCGTGATATTTTGTTTGTTGTTGTGTGTCTGTGTCACTGTTAATCGTGATATTTTGTTTGTTGTGTCTGTGTCACTGTTAATCGTGATATTTTGTTTGTTGTGTCTGTGTCACTGTGTTAATCGTGATATTTTGTTTGTTGTGTCTGTGTCACTGTGTTAATCGTGATATTTTGTTTGTTGTGTCTGTGTCACTGTGTTAATCGTGATATTTTGTTTGTATCTGTGTCACTGTGTTAATCGTGATATTTTATTTGTTGTATCTGTGTCACTGTGTTAATCGTGATATTTTGTTTGTTGTGTCTGTGTCACTGTGTTAATCGTGATATTTTGTTTGTATCTGTGTCACTGTGTTAATCGTGATATTTTATTTGTTGTATCTGTGTCACTGTGTTAATCGTGATATTTTGTTTGTTGTGTCTGTGTCACTGTGTTAATCGTGATACTTTGTTGTTATGTCTGTGTCACGGTGCTAATCGTGATATTTTGTTTGTTGTTATGTCTGTGCCACTGTGTTAATCATGATATTTTGTTTGTTGTTATGTCTGTGTCACTGTGTTAATCATGATATTTTGTTTGTTGTGTCTGTGTCGCAGTGTTAATCGTGATACTTTGTTTGTTGTTGTATCTGTGTCGCAGTGCTAATTGTTATATTTTGTTGTTGTGTGCCTGTGTCACTGTGTTAATCGTGATATTTTGTTTGTTGTTATGTCTGTGTCACGGTGCTAATCGTGCTATTTTGTTTGTTGTGCGTCTGTGACACGGTGCTAATCGTGCTATTTTGTTTGTTGTGTGTCTGTGTCACGGTGCTAATTGTGATATTTTGTTTGTTGTTATGTCTGTGTCACTGTGTTAATCGTGATATTTTGTTTGTTGTTGTATCTGTGTAGCAGTGCTAATCATGATATTTTGTTGTTGTATGTCTGTGTCGCTGTACCAATCGTGATATATTGTTTGTTGTGTCTGTGTCACGGTGTTAAACATGTTATTTTGTTTGTTGTTGTGTCTGTGTGCAGTGCTAATCATGATATTTTGGTGAGTCTGTTTCACGGTGCTAATCGTGATATTTTATCTGTTGTTGTGTCTGTGTCACAGTGTTAATCGTGGTATTTTTTCTGTTGTTGTGTCTGTGTCACAGTGTTAATCGTGGTATTTTTTCTGTTGTTGTGTCTGTGTCATGGTGTTAATCGTGATATATTGTCTGTTGTTGTTGTGTCTGTGTCACAGTGCTAATCGTGAAATTTTATTATGTGTCTGTGTTGTCGTGTAATCGTGATATTTCGTTTGTTGATGTGTCGGTCACGGTGTTAATGGTGATATTTTGTTGCGTGTCTGTGTCACGGTGTTAACAGTGATATTTTGTCTGTTGCTGTGTCTGTGTCGTGGTCCTAATCCAATCCAATCCACTTTATTTATACAGAACATTTAACAACAAAGATGTTCCAAAGTGCTGCATATAGAAACACAATAGATAAAACCCCAATCGTCAAGAAATAAATTAAAAATAAGAAAAATAATAAAAAATAAATAAACCATGCAAGGATTGTGATATTATAATCGAGATAAATAATTGTGATATTTTGTTTGTTGTCATGTGTCTGGGTCGCTGTGCTAATTTTGATATTTTGTTTGTTGTTGTGTCTGTGTCATGGTGCTAATCATGATATTTTGTTTGTTGTTGTTGCTGTTGTGTCTGTGTCACATTGTTAATTGTGAAATTTGGTTTGTTGTTGTGTCTGTGTCTCAGTGTTAATCGTGACATTTTGTCTGTTGTTGTGTCTGTCACGGTGTTAATCATGATATGTTGTGTCTGTGTCACGGTGCTAATTGTGACATTTTGTTTGTTGTGTGTGTGTCGCAGTGCTAATTGTGATATTTTGTTTGTTGTTGTGTCTGTGTCGTAGTGCTAATTGATATTTTGTTTGTTGTTGTTGTGTCTGTGTCGCGGTGCTAATCGTGATATTTTGTTGCTGTGTGTCTGTGTTGCGGTGCTAATCGTGATATTTCTTTTGTTGTTGTGTCTGTGTCACGGTGTTAATCATGATATTTTGTCTGTTGTGTCTGTGTCGTGGTCCTAATCCAATCCAATCCAGTTTATTTATACAGCACATTTAACAACAAAGACGTTCCAAAGTGCTGCACATAGAAACACAATAGATAAAACCACAATCGTCAAGAATTAAAAAAAAAAAAGAAAAATAACCAAAAATAAATAAATAAACCATGCAAGGATTGTGATATTACAACCCCTGGCAAAAATTATGGAATCACCGGCCTCGGAGGATGTTCATTCAGTTGTTTAATTTTGTAGAAAAAAAGCAGATCACAGACATGACACAAAACTAAAGTCATTTCAAATGGCAACTTTCTGGCTTTAAGAAACACTATAAGAAATCAGGAAAAACAATTGTGGCAGTCAGTAACGGTTACTTTTTTAGACCAAACAGAGGGAAAAAAATATGGAATCACTCAATTCTGAGGAAAAAATTATGGAATCATGAAAAACAAAAGAACGCTCCAACACATCACTAGTATTTTGTTGCACCACCTCTGGCTTTTATAACAGCTTGCAGTCTCTGAGGCATGAACTTAATCAGTGACAAACAGTACTCTTCATCAGTCTGGCTCCAACTTTCTCTGATTGCTGTTGCCAGATCAACTTTGCAGGTTGGAGCCTTGTCATGGACCATTTTCTTCAACCTCCACCAAAGATTTTCAATTGGATTAAGATCTGGACTATTTGCAGGCCATGACATTGACCCTATGTGTCTTTTTGCAAGGAATGTTTTCACAGTTTTTGCTCTATGGCAAGATGCATTATCATCTTGAAAAATGATTTCATCATCCCCAAACATCCCTTCAATTGATGGGATAAGAAAAGTGTCCAAAATATCAATGTAAACTTGTGCATTTATTGATGATGTAATGACAGCCATCTCCCCAGTGCCTTTACCTGACATGCAGCCCCATATCATCAATGACTGTGGAAATTTAAAATGTTCTCTTCAGGCAGTCATCTTTATAAATATCATTGGAACAGCACCAAACAAAGGTTCCAGCATCATCACCTTTTCCAATGCAGATTCAAGATTCATCACTGAATATGACTTTCATCCAGTCATCCACAGTCCACGATTGCTTTTCCTTAGCCCATTGTAACCTTGTTTTTTCTGTTTAGGTGTTAATGATGGCTTTCGTTTAGCTTTTCTGTATGTAAATCCCATTTCCTTTAAGCGGTTTCTTACAGTTCGGTCACAGACATTGACTCCACTTTCCTCCCATTCGTTCCTCATTTGTTTTGTTGTGCATTTTCGATTTTTGAGACATATTGCTTTAAGTTTTCTGTCTTGACGCGTTGATGTCTTCCTTGGTCGACCAGTATGTTTGCCTTTAACAACCTTCCCATGTTGTTTGTATTTGGTCCAGAGTTTAGACACAGCTGACTGTGAACAACCAACATCTTTTGCAACATTGCGTGATGATTTACCCTCTTTTAAGATTTTGATAATCCTCTCCTTTGTTTCAATTGACATCTCTCGTGTTGGAGCCATGATTCATGTCAGTCCACTTGGTGCAACAGCTCTCCAAGGTGTGATCACTCCTTTTTAGATGCAGACTAACGAGCAGATCTGATTTGATGCAGGTGTTAATTTTGGGGATGAAAATTTACAGGGTGATTCCATAATTTTTTCCTCAGAATTGAGTGAGTCCATATTTTTTTCCCTCTGCTTGGTCTAAAAAAGTAACCGTTACTGACTGCCACAATTTTTTTTCCTGATTTCTTATAGTGTTTCTTAAAGCCAGAAAGTTGCTATTTGAAATGACTTTAGTTTTGTGTCATGTCTGTGATCTGCTTTTTTTCTACAAAATTAAACAACTGAATGAACATCCTCCGAGGCCGGTGATTCCATAATTTTTGCCAGGGGTTGTATAATCGAGATAAATAATCGTGATATTTTGTTTGTTGTTGTTGTGTCTGTGTCATGGTGTTAATCGTGTTATTTTGTTTGTTGTGTCTGTGTCACGGTGTTAATCGTGAAATTTGGTTTGTTGTGTCTGTGTCACGGTGTTAGTGATATTTTGTTTGTTTTTGTGTAATTCGTGATATTTTGTTTGTTGTTGTGTGTGTGTCGCATTGTTAATCGTGATATTTTGTTTGTTGTGTCTGTGTCGTGTTGTTAATCATGAAATTTGGTTTGTTGTTGTGTCTGTGTCGCGGTGCTAATCGTGATATTTTGTTTGTTGTTGCTGTGTCTGTGTCGCGGTGCTAATCGTGATATTTTGATTGTTGTGTGTGTCACGGTGTTAATAGTGATATTTTTTGTTGCGTCTGTGTCACCGTGTTAATCATGATTTTTTTTTTGTTGTCTGTGTCACGGTGTTAACAGTGATATTTTGTTTGCTGTTGTGTCTGTGTCACGGTGCTAATCGTGATATTTTGTTTGTTGTTGTTGTTGTGTCTGTCACGGTGCTAATCGTGATATTTTGTTTGTTGTTGTGTCTGTTGCGGTGCTAAAAGTAAGTCCCTTCGGCTGCTTCCTTGTTTTGCACTCGGGGTCGCCACAGCAAATCCAACAGGTTTTACCCCTGATGCCCTTCCTGACGCAACTCCACATTACATGGAGAAATGTGGCAGGGGTGGGATTTGGACCCGGAACCTTCTGCATTGAAACCAAGCGCATTAACCACTTGGCTACCACCGCGGTGCTAATCGTGATATTTTGTTGTTGTTGTGTCTGTGTAACAGTGTTAATCGTGTTATTTTGTTTGTTGTGTCTGTGTCACGTTGTTAATCGTGAAATTTGGTTTGTTCTGTCTGTGTCATGGTGTTAGTGATATTTTGTTTGTTTTTGTGTAATTCGTGATTTTTGTTTGTTGTTGTGCCTGTGTCGCGGTGTTAATTGTGATATTTTGTTTGTTGTTGTGTCTGTGTCACGTTGTTAATTGTGATATTTTGTTTGTTGTTGTGTCTGTGTCACGTTGTTAATTGTGATATTTTGTTTGTTGTTGTGTCTGTGTCACGTTGTTAATCGTGAAATTTGGTTTGTTCTGTCTGTGTCACGGTGTTAGTGATATTTTGTTTGTTTTTGTGTAATTCGTGATTTTTGTTTGTTGTTGTGCCTGTGTCGCGGTGTTAATCGTGATATTTTGTTTGTTGTTGTGTCTGTGTCACGGTGTTAATCGTGTTATTTTGTTGTTGTGTCTGTGTCACGTTGTTAATCGTGAAATTTGGTTTGTTCTGTCTGTGTCACGGTGTTAGTGATATTTTGTTTGTTTTTGTGTAATTCGTGATGTTTTGTTTGTTGTTGTGTCTGTGTCGCGGTGTTAATCGTGATATTTTGTTTGTTGTGTCTGTGTCGCAGTGCTAATCGTGATATTTTGTTTGTTGTTGTGTCTGTGTTGCGGTGCTAATCGTGATATTTTGTTGTTGTTGTTGTGTCTGTGTCATGGTGTTAATCGTGTTATTTTGTTTGTTGTGTCTGTGTCACGTTGTTAATCGTGAAATTTGGTTTGTTCTGTCTGTGTCACGGTGTTAGTGATATTTTGTTTGTTTTTGTGTAATTCGTGATGTTTTGTTTGTTGTTGTGTCTGTGTCGCGGTGTTAATCGTGATATTTTGTTTGTTGTGTCTGTGTCGCGGTGCTAATCGTGATATTTTGTTTGTTGTTGTGTCTGTGTCACGTTGTTAATTGTGATATTTTGTTTGTTGTTGTGTCTGTGTCACGTTAATCGTGAAATTTGGTTTGTTCTGTCTGTGTCACGGTGTTAGTGATATTTTGTTTGTTTTTGTGTAATTCGTGATTTTTGTTTGTTGTTGTGCCTGTGTCGCGGTGTTAATCGTGATATTTTGTTTGTTGTTGTGTCTGTGTCGCGGTGCTAATCGTGTTATTTTGTTTGTTGTGTCTGTGTCACGTTGTTAATCGTGAAATTTGGTTTGTTCTGTCTGCGTCACGGTGTTAGTGATATTTTGTTTGTTTTTGTGTAATTGGTGATGTTTTGTTTGTTGTGTCTGTGTCGCGGTGTTAATCGTGATATTTTGTTTGTTGTTTCTGTGTCACGGTGCTAATCGTGATATTTTGTTTGTTGTGTCTGTGTTGCGGTGCTAATCGTGATATTTTGTTGTTGTTGTGTCTGTGTCACGGTGTTAATCGTGTTGTTTGTTGTGTCTGTGTCACGTTGTTAATCGTGAAATTTGGTTTGTTCTGTCTGTGTCACGGTGTTAGTGATATTTTGTTTGTTGTGTCTGTGTCACGGTGCTAATCGTGATGTTTTGTTTGTTGTGTCTGTGTCGCGGTGTTAATCGTGATATTTTGTTTGTTGTGTCTGTGTCACGGTGCTAATCGTGATATTTTGTTTGTTGTGTCTGTGTTGCGGTGCTAATCGTGATATTTTGTTGTTGTTGTGTCTGTGTCACGGTGTTAATCGTGTTGTTTGTTGTGTCTGTGTCACGTTGTTAATCGTGAAATTTGGTTTGTTCTGTCTGTGTCACGGTGTTAGTGATATTTTGTTTGTTTTTGTGTAATTCGTGATGTTTTGTTTGTTGTTGTGTCTGTGTCGCGGTGCTAATCGTGATATTTTGTTTGTTGTGTCTGTGTCGCGGTGCTAATCGTGATATTTTGTTTGTGTCTGTGTCGCGGTGCTAATCGTGATATTTTGTTTGTTGTGTCTGTGTCGCGGTGCTAATCGTGATATTTTGTTTGTGTCTGTGTCGCGGTGCTAATCGTGATATTTTGTTTGTTGTGTCTGTGTCGCGGTGCTAATCGTGATATTTTGTTTGTGTCTGTGTCGCGGTGCTAATCGTGATATTTTGTTTGTTGTGTAATTCGTGATGTTTTGTTTGTTTTTAATCGCCTTTGCTTGGTAACAGCATCCGCTAACACAGCGACACACTCGGTGAGAAATCATTTGATATCAATGCGTTGACTCACCCCAGGTTCATCGGACTGAATCCTTAAAAACGCCGAAAACACCGTCGACGCCGATAAAAACTGACTGAAAAACATTGAATGACTGACAAGGTTGCCCCTAACGACACGATTCTTTCAGGTTGCTAGTGACGCCTACCAAAAAGGGTTTCGCTGATTGGCTGACTCTGACTTTACCGTGTATGGAACGACCAATCACAATCGTATTCAAAAGTTTCAAAAGAAAACTGCCATTCTGACAAATCAAAAACAAAAAATTATAAAATTAAAAATAGATAAAACAGGGCCATTCTAATATATCAAATAGAAAAATTATAAATATTATATAAATTACATGTTACGAAATAATATTATAAACAGGACCATTCTAATATATCAAATAAAATAAAAAATAAAAAAAAATATATCAAATTAAAAAAAATTGTTAAACAGTGTCATTCTAAAAAATCACATAGGTAAATTAAAAAATTCTTAACACACACACACACACACACACATATATATATATATATATATATATATATATATATATAACAGGGCCATTCTTATATTTCTTATATACAGTGCATCCAGAAGTCATTCACAGTGCTTCACTTTTTTCCACATTTTGTTATTTTACAGACTTATTCCAAAATGGAGCATTTTTTCCCATCAAAATTCTACTCACAACGTCCCATAGTGACATGATTTTTTTTTTTTTTTTTTTTTGCAAATTTATATAAAAAAGTCACATACACAATATCACCATTTCCCTCAAATATTGTTCACAAACCAGTCTAAATCTGTGATAGTGAGCACTTCTCCTTTGCTGAGATAATCCATCCCACCTCACAGGTGTGCCATATCAAGATGCTGATTAGACACCATGATTAGTGCACAGGTGTGCCTTAGACTGCCCACAATAAAAGGCCACTCTGAAAGGTGCAGTTTTGTTTTATTGGGGGGGGGATACCAGTCAGTATCTGCTGTGACCACCATTTGCCTCATGCAGTGCAACACATCTCCTTCGCATAGAGTTGATCAGGTTGTCAATTGTGGCCTGTGGAATGTTGGTCCACTCCTCTTCAATGGCTGTACCAAGTTGCTGGATATTGGCAGGAACTGGTACACGCTGTCATATACGCCGGTCCAGAGCATCCCAAACATGCTCAATGGGTGACATGTCCGGTGAGTATGCCGGCCATGCAAGAACTGGGACATTTTCAGCTTCCAAGAATTGTGTACAGATCCTTGCAACATGGGGCCGTGCATTATCCTGCTGCAACATGAGGTGATGTTCTTGGATGTATGACACAACAATGGGCCTCAGGATCTCGTCACGGTATCTCTGTGCATTCAAAATGCCATCAATAAAATGCACCTGTGTTCTTCGTCCATAACAGACGCCTGCCCATACCATAACCCCACCGCCACCATGGGCCACTTGATCCACAACACTGACATCAGAAAACCGCTCACCCACACGACCCCACACACGCTGTCTGCCATCTGCCCTGAACAGTGTGAACTGGGATTCATCCGTGAAGAGAACACCTCTCCAACGTGCCAAACGCCAGCGAATGTGAGCATTTGCCCACTCAAGTCGGTTAGGACGACGAACTGGAGTCAGGTCGAGACCCTGATGAGGACGACGAGCATGCAGATGAGCTTCCCTGAGACGGTTTCTGACAGTTTGTGCAGAAATTCTTTGGTTATGCAAACCGATTTTTTCAGCAGCTGTCCGAGTGGCTGGTCTCAGATGATCTTGGAGGTGAACATACTGGATGTGGAGGTCCTGGGCTGGTGTGGTTACACGTGGTCTGCGGTTGTGAGGCTGGTTGGATGTACTGCCAAATTCTCTGAAACGCCTTTGGAGACGGATTATGGTAGAGAAATGAACATTCATTACACGAGCAACAGCTCTGGTTGACATTCCTGCTGTCAGCATGCCAATTGCACGCTCCCTGAAATCTTGCGACATCTGTGGCATTGTGCTGTGTGATAAAACTGCACCTTTCAGAGTGGCCTTTTATTGTGGGCAGTCTAAGGCACACCTGTGCACTAATCATGGTGTCTAATCAGCATCTTGATATGGCACACCTGTGAGGTGGGATGGATTATCTCAGCAAAGGAGAAGTGCTCACTATCACAGATTTCGACTGGTTTGTGAACAATATTTGAGGGAAATGGTGATATTGTGTCTGTGGAAAAAGTTTTAGATCTTTGAGTTCATCTCATACAAAATGGGAGCAAAACCAAAAGTGTTACATTTATATTTTTGTTGAGTGTATGTGTGTACTTGAAACATGCTATGCCAGTCTTATGTGCAAAACCATGTCAGAATAGTATCTTTGTTTCTGCTAGTTTGTATTTTTAGCATTGACTTGTTTACAACACCTGTGTTATGGATAAGACGCGGAGTGAGGAGCGGTCCAGTATCTGACTGAACCCAGCATGAAATAATCAGAAACAGTTCCAAAAAGAAAACACATTTATTTTTCTCCCTTTGTGCTATACATGAAATACTAAATAATTAGAGTTCTGGTGAGGTGAAAAGACGGCGCGCTCTCTCAGCGTCTCAACAGTCGGAGTCCGAACGTTCAGGACTCAGGAGTTCCGCCGACACCCAGGTGACTTTCCCAGACTGTACTCTCTGTCGTGTGCTGACAACGTTTGTCTCTCACCCTCGTCCTCCTTCACAGGCGCGATGTCAGACTCTGAAACGGCCCTCAGCGTCCCCACACGGTCGTCACAAGGTCGTATTCTCCGGCAATCTTATCCAACTCACTGCTGGTTTAAATGTAGTTCTTCATCACTACATTGGTACCAGCTGGAAGTCCTCAGATCTGCACGTGAACATCACAGGTGTCGTGGATTGTCCTGATAGAGAGCCGCACGAGAATGCAACAGGTGCAGCCAATCATCGCAACAGAGGAGAGAGACTCTTCTGCAGCACATTTTCCTCAGAGAACAGCCCCAAATCACCTGGGAAGGAAAATAAACACAAAACAACCCAACCTTGTCCAGCCAAACCCCCCCCCCAACACACAACAACCTGTTTCTTGTTTGTCACATTAAGAATTTTCTGGGACTGCATTTGCCCAGATTTGGAACCAAAAATAGTTGCCTCTAGAGACTAGTGTCTACACATAAGTATCAATGGACCATATGCTAATTTACTAAATTCTGTTGTGTGGGCCGCCAGAAGAGGAGGTACTGCTGGCCCACCACCAGAGGGCGCCCTGCCTGAAGTGCGGGCTTCAGGCACGAGAGGGCGCTGCCACCTCCCAAGAGCGGCCGGGTTGACAGCTGTCACTCATCGGCTATGACAGCTTTCACCAATCATCTGCGCCTCACCCCAAATAAAAGCAGGACGACACAGGGGCGTAGGTTTGCATATGGACCATAGGGACAAGTCAGAACCAATATTTTGGGATGGCAAAATAGTCCCTACCAATATTTAGAATTTTTTTTATATAACAAAATCATTCACTATTTTTTTGCGAACTCGATACTATAATTTTAGTCGTCACGTTTTGTGCTTTCGACGTGCCAGAGTGACAGGGTTACCCATGTTGCAATTTCATTAGCTCACGTTCTTCTCACATGGACGTAAACAAAGCGCATCTCGTGGCAGGCAGCGCTTCATTTGTAAAGTGGGAGGTCCCGGAGCGCAGAGGATGGGTGGCTCCGGTGCAGTGTTGCCAGATGTACGATAATTATCGTATTTGTACGATAGTTTTGCCCTCTGTACGATGTACGATCAATAAATGTACGATCAATAATGGGAAAAAATCCAATATGTACGATAATTTCAGTTGGTTGCCCAAACACGCATCTCTCTCTGACACCCAAGAATCATTTTGCAGGCGTTGCACTCAGGCGGCATCAAATGCTGGCTTTGGGCTGCCGTCATTTGAAAGCCCGCCCCCTCTCATACAAAGTAATGAGTTCCATCCAATCTGTACCGTGACAGGAAGATTCCCCAAACATCATCTTTTTTTTTTTTCGAAACTTTATTTCAACAAATGCAATAACAAACGAACAAAACACAAGAGCAAAGAGATATACAAGAAGAATAAAAAAAAGTTAAAGTTCCTTATGGAGGTGTCAACATTTTTTCTGTGTTCAACAAAATCTGCACGTGTCCATGGCATCGGATGACGACAGCGACCTCGAGGTTGAATTCGACTCTTTCTAGTTTGGTAATTAACACGTTTGTGTCCCTTCACAGAAAAAAAAAATCTTTCTAGTCTGGTAGTTCATTTGCTTGTGCATTTGTGTTCTTTCTGTGCCATAGTTTCCCCATTACTATAATTACTGTTTAAAAATGTGACATAAAATTCTTTGTAAATTAAAAAAAAAACGCTAAAATAGCTACGTTGTATGCGTTTTGTTTGTGTACGATAATTTCTCCCAAAATACGATCATTTTGAGGTTTTGGTACGATAGTTTCATATTTCATATCTGGCAACACTGCTCCGGTGCAGAAAAACAAGAAGGGCGGGGCTTGCGAACAATGCTGTGCGCCACACTTAAAATAAACTGCACACCCACACAAACACGCACGCACACCTTCACAAATGACACTAACACCCTGCCTTTTCCTCAAAAATGACTACATTTATGTTTGCTGTCTGTCTCTGTACTTTTCTGTCACTTTTGCGCTCTTTTTCATACTTTTCCCTCGTTTCAAAAGTCACTGAACGCACTTTACCGTAATATATGCAATATATAGCACACTGTTGGAGAGCACGGGTTCTTGGCTTGCTGTCAGTGTTGAAATTTTTCAGAGTGAGGGCTTACATGAGAACTTACGGTAATGAGACTCAGCGGCGCACTAGTGTGAAACTTCCGTGTTTTTCCTCTGCGTTATGACATCACAGGCTTACGTTTACCGTAATACACCATATATCATTGTAAAGCCCTTTTTTTTGGCAAATTAGGTTGCCAGATACCTACAACTGCATTATTGATGAAGAGAATAGATTATACATCTTGGTTGCAAAAACTTTTTTTTTTTTGTTAGCTCCACAAGTATTTTTTTGTTGTCTTGTTCTCTCAGGTGTAGGCCTATAGAATAGATTCGTGATTTTGGGTGCAATTTTGTTATTTAAGCTATTTGTTTGTTTGCCTACACACTTAATAATGTAAATAAAGTGTTAAATTATTCAGCATTATGTCATCATATGTATTATGCTGTACTTGTGCGTCTAATGGTATGAGTGGGTTAGGGGGTGGTGGTGGTGGGCAGGGGGGCCGGGGGTGGTATTGTCCCTACCAAAGCTGAGACCAAACCTACGCCCTTGGGACGACACCTCCACCACGTCGCCGAGATATCGTTCTTCCAAGGAGGTAACTCCTAACGTTGTTTTCAGTAGATACATTGTTGCAGCTGTCTTCCCGAAGGACCGGCGTATGCTGCGACTGCTTCGCTCTGCATTCCACCAGATAAGTAATTAGACAGGAGCTGCACGAGCGTGTGATTAGAGGTGGAGGTGGAATAACCACCATCCTTGTTACGGGGTGTACACACACCCACACCTGACTGTTTTTGCTCTTCGCCAGCAGTACCAGATCCGACACCCGGAGACGGTGGCCACCTGGGGGACTTGGGACCTGGCGGCTCCAGTATCCTCCTGGTTCGGTGGCGGAGGAAATCGTGTGGTTCCGGTTCTTCTCCAGACGGACGTCTCCTATCGTCGAGCCTGCCCACACGACACCTTTATTAATTGACTTTGTATTCATTCTATAATCTGCTGTATGTAGTTGTGGCATTCACAACAGTAAAGTATTCAAATTTAACATCTCCTATTGCCCATTCATTTGCACCCCCTGTTGTGGGTCCGTGTGACTACACTTTCACAACAAATTCTGAAAGTTAGAAAAGGAAATCAGAAAAGCTATCTGGAACCTCAGAAAGTCCATCTGCAATTATTGCTTGATCTCCAAAATCAGTCTATGCAAGTGAAATTATGTTCAGTATGAGTGTTGTCATTAGTGCCACTTTGAAAATTAAATTCATGATAAGTAATTTATCCTAAACTTATGATCTGTTGTTTTTTCAAACTTATGCAAAAACAAATCTTGAGAAAAAAAATACAGTATGCGATAGTTAATAATTATTAAGAGCCTATTCTTTCATATTTATGAATACATTTTACCACATTGGAGTTGTTTTTTTTTTTTTTTTATGAAAACTCAACCTATCATTCTTTTTGAGTTCTACACATGTGGTGATTCCTTATTTACACCAGGATGTTAATAAAATCAATGCTGGCTATTCTCAGAATAAAGTACTTATATGCACAGTTTCAAATTGCATAAGTCAAATGGTGTCCACTTTATGGTCTTCTCAAAACATTAAAATTACTGTTCTGGATGCTCAGAATGCATCTGAGCTTATCTAGAAACCGTTGGCTTCTGGGGGCCTAAAGCGGCCCCCAGACCCCCGGCTTATGGGCTTCGGCCCTGCGGGCCTCGCACTTTGCCCCCCCCAATTTCTAGATCTAAATTGTGCCCTTGCACAGCACTATGATAACATTTGCATGATGTACTTTTTACCTCTGCCAAACAGGAATGTGCACTTTCTTGTTTTAAATACTCCAAACACAATTTTCTAGGCTATTCTGGAATGTTGAAATCACAAAGAAGAGGAATTTTCTAGTAATATCTGGTAAAATATCAGTACTTTCAGAAGTGCAGAAGGATTAAGCTGTAGACTGACAATATATAGAAGGTGTGAGCACAAGACAACCTGAAGATGTAAGAAACAAAGTCTGTCTTTTTACCGTGTGGGGTGCATCCAGAAAGTATTCACAGCAGTTCACTTTTTCCACATTTTGTTATCTTACAGCCTTATTCCAAAATGGAGTAAACTAATTTTCCCCCTCAAAATTCTACTCACAACACCCCATAATGACATTTGAAATTTTTGCAAATTTATTAAAAATAGAAAACTAAGAACTCCCATGACCATAAGTATTCACACCCTTTGCTCAATACTTTGTTAATGCACCTTTGGCAACAGTTACAGCCTCAAGTCTTGAATATCAATCAATCAATCAATCAATTTTTTTATATAGCGCCAAATCACAACAAACAGTTGCCCCAAGGCGCTTTATATTGTAAGGCAAGGCCATACAATAATTATGTAAAACCCCAACGGTCAAAACGACCCCCTGTGAGCAAGCACTTGGCTACAGTGGGAAGGAAAAACTCCCTTTTAACAGGAAGAAACCTCCAGCAGAACCAGGCTCAGGGAGGGGCAGTCTTCTGCTGGGACTGGTTGGGGCTGAGGGAGAGAACCAGGAAAAAGACATGCTGTGGAGGGGAGCAGAGATCGATCACTAATGATTAAATGCAGAGTGGTGCATACAGAGCAAAAAGAGAAAGAAACAGTGCATCATGGGAACCCCCCAGCAGTCTACGTCTATAGCAGCATAACTAAGGGATGGTTCAGGGTCACCTGATCCAGCCCTAACTATAAGCTTTAGCAAAAAGGAAAGTTTTAAGCCTAATCTTAAAAGTAGAGAGGGTGTCTGTCTCCCTGATCTGAATTGGGAGCTGGTTCCACAGGAGAGGAGCCTGAAAGCTGAAGGCTCTGCCTCCCATTCTACTCTTACAAACCCTAGGAACTACAAGTAAGCCTGCAGTCTGAGAGCGAAGCGCTCTATTGGGGTGATATGGTACTACGAGGTCCCTAAGATAAGATGGGACCTGATTATTCAAAACCTTATAAGTAAGAAGAAGAATTTTAAATTCTATTCTAGAATTAACAGGAAGCCAATGAAGAGAGGCCAATATGGGTGAGATATGCTCTCTCCTTCTAGTCCCCGTCAGTACTCTAGCTGCAGCATTTTGAATTAACTGAAAGCTTTTTAGGGAACTTTTAGGACAACCTGATAATAATGAATTACAATAGTCCAGCCTAGAGGAAATAAATGCATGAATTAGTTTTTCAGCATCACTCTGAGACAAGACCTTTCTGATTTTAGAGATATTGCGTAAATGCAAAAAAGCAGTCCTACATATTTGTTTAATATGCACTTTGAATGACATATCCTGATCAAAAATGACTCCAAGATTTCTCACAGTATTACTAGAGGTCAGGGTAATGCCATCCAGAGTAAGGATCTGGTTAGACACCATGTTTCTAAGATTTGTGGGGCCAAGTACAATAACTTCAGTTTTATCTGAGTTTAAAAGCAGGAAATTAGAGGTCATCCATGTCTTTATGTCTGTAAGACAATCCTGCAGTTTAGCTAATTGGTGTGTGTCCTCTGGCTTCATGGATAGATAAAGCTGGGTATCATCTGCGTAACAATGAAAATTTAAGCAATACCGTCTAATAATACTGCCTAAGGGAAGAATGTATAAAGTGAATAAAATTGGTCCTAGCACAGAACCTTGTGGAACTCCATAATTAACTTTAGTCTGTGAAGAAGATTCCCCATTTACATGAACAAATTGTAATCTATTAGACAAATATGATTCAGACCACCGCAGCGCAGTGCCTTTAATACCTATGGCATGCTCTAATCTCTGTAATAAAATTTTATGGTCAACAGTATCAAAAGCAGCACTGAGGTCTAACAGAACAAGCACAGAGATGTGTCCACTGTCCGAGGCCATAAGAAGATCATTTGTAACCTTCACTAATGCTGTTTCTGTACTATGATGAATTCTAAAACCTGACTGAAACTCTTCAAATAGACCATTCCTCTGCAGATGATCAGTTAGCTGTTTTACAACTACCCTTTCAAGAATTTTTGAGAGAAAAGGAAGGTTGGAGATTGGCCTATAATTAGCTAAGATAGCTGGGTCAAGTGATGGCTTTTTAAGTAATGGTTTAATTACTGCCACCTTAAAAGCCTGTGGTACATAGCCAACTAACAAAGATAGATTGATCATATTTAAGATCGAAGCATTAAATAATGGTAGGGCTTCCTTGAGCAGCCTGGTAGGAATGGGGTCTAATAAACATGTTGATGGTTTGGATGAAGTAACTAATGAAAATAACTCAGACAGAACAATCGGAGAGAAAGAGTCTAACCAAATACCGGCATCACTGAAAGCAGCCAAAGATAACGATACGTCTTTGGGATGGTTATGAGTAATTTTTTCTCTAATAGTTAAAATTTTGTTAGCAAAGAAAGTCATGAAGTCATTACTAGTTAAAGTTAATGGAATACTCAGCTCAATAGAGCTCTGACTCTTTGTCAGCCTGGCTACAGTGCTGAAAAGAAACCTGGGGTTGTTCTTATTTTCTTCAATTAGTGATGAGTAGAAAGATGTCCTAGCTTTACGGAGGGCTTTTTTATAGAGCAACAGACTCTTTTTCCAGGCTAAATGAAGATCTTCTAAATTAGTGAGACGCCATTTCCTCTCCAACTTACGGGTTATCTGCTTTAAGCTACGAGTTTGTGAGTTATACCACGGAGTCAGGCACTTCTGATTTAAAGCTCTCTTTTTTAGAGGAGCTACAGCATCCAAAGTTGTCTTCAATGAGGATGTAAAACTATTGACGAGATACTCTATCTCACTTACAGAGTTTAGGTAGCTACTCTGCACTGTGTTGGTATATGGCATTAGAGAACATAAAGAAGGAATCATATCCTTAAACCTAGTTACAGCGCTTTCTGAAAGACTTCTAGTGTAATGAAACTTATTCCCCACTGCTGGGTAGTCCATCAGAGTAAATGTAAATGTTATTAAGAAATGATCAGACAGAAGGGAGTTTTCAGGGAATACTGTTAAGTCTTCTATTTCCATACCATAAGTCAGAACAAGATCTAAGATATGATTAAAGTGGTGGGTGGACTCATTTACTTTTTGAGCAAAGCCAATAGAGTCTAATAATAGATTAAATGCAGTGTTGAGGCTGTCATTCTCAGCATCTGTGTGGATGTTAAAATCGCCCACTATAATTATCTTATCTGAGCTAAGCACTAAGTCAGACAAAAGGTCTGAAAATTCACAGAGAAACTCACAGTAACGACCAGGTGGACGATAGATAATAACAAATAAAACTGGTTTTTGGGACTTCCAATTTGGATGGACAAGACTAAGAGTCAAGCTTTCAAATGAATTAAAGCTTGTGGCATCATAAAAATATGATGCCACAAGCTTGGTGCACCTATCTTTGGGCAGTTTGGCCCATTCCTCTTTGCAGCATCTGTCAAGCTCCACCAGGTTGGATGGGGAGCGTTGGTGCTAAGCCCCATTTTCAGATCTCTCCAGAGATTTTCAATCGGATTCAGGTCTGGAATGTTGGAGCACTGACAGAGTGACCATCTGTGTCTCGGTCACCTCCCTCACTAAGGTCCTTCTCCCCCGATCGCTCAGTTTAGACTGGTGGCCAGTTCTAGAGACAGTCCTGGTGGATCTGAACTTCTTCCATTTACAGATGATGGAGTTCATTGTGCTCATTGGGACCTTCAAAGCAGCAGAAATGTTTCTGTACCCTTCCCTAGATTTGTGCCTCCTTGTCTTAGAGGTCTACAGACAATTCCTTTGACTTCAGAGTTGGCTTGTTCTCTGACTGTCAACTATGGGACCTTATATGTAGACAGGTGTGTGTGTTTCCAAATCATGTTCAATCAACTGAATTTACCCCAAGTGGACTCCAAATAAGCTGTAGAAACATCTCAAGGATGATCAGTGGAAACAGGAGGCACCTGAGCTCAATTTTTAGCTTCATATCAAAGGCTGTGAATACTGGTGTACATGTGATTTTTTTTAGTTTGTTTTATTTTTAGAAATTTGCAAAAAACTAAAAAAAAAAAAACCCAACAACCTTATTTCACATTGTTATTAAGGGGTATTGTGTGTAGAATTTTGAGGAAAAAAAAAGAATATCATCCATTTTGGAATAAGGCTGTAACATAACAAAATGTGGTAAAAGTGAAGCATTGCAAATGTTTTCAAATAGATAACTTATCACTCATTTCAACCACTTATTCGGGATCGGATAAGCAGTTGAAGATGAGTGATAAGTTATCTATGTAATTGTATAATTGTGTAATTGTATAAGATAACTTTTACAATTACAAAATTATGATAAAATTAAAAGAATAAATATTATAGAGTAAATTTAATATATGAAATAGAAAAATTATAAAATGATTATAAAATTGTCAAAAAATATAAAACAGGATCATTTTAATATATCAAATATAAACATTCTCTCTCTTTGTATAAAACTGTGTGAAAATAGACTGTTTTATGCATTTTGTTGCTTTTATTTTATAGCTGTATTTGTTATCTATTTGATGCATGTGCATCCAGTGAGCAACTCTCCAGCCTGTAAATAACCACTTTCTGGTGGTTGGTGGTAAGAACATAAATAACTTCACAAAGCTCTAACTGTGTTTTTGTCTTCCATCAGAGGTACAGAGGACAGATGGGACACACATTTCATGTCTGGGGAAGATGAAACCACAGGAAAACACAAACCAAGAGTCTGTTCTTTGGAGGGTGGTGAGTGGAGAGTCTGTGTTCAGGACCCAAGCACCTGGAAAAGGTCAGGGTCACGCCCACGTTTCACCTGCTGTGGATGTGGACCGTGGTCTGTCTGGGTGGTTGCTGTTCAGGACTCAGGGTGGTTCTATGGTGTGGTGGATGTTTGGGCAGCACGATGGTTTAGTGGTTAGCACTGTTCCCTAATGGCAAGAAGGCCATGGGTTTGATTCCCACCTGTGTGGCTGTGGCCTTCCTGTGTGGAGGTTGCATGTTTGCATGTTTGTTTCGTGTTTGCGTGGGTTTCCTGCGTGGGCTTCGGTTTCCCACATTTAAAGACATGCAGGTTAGGTGAATTGGAAAGTTAAAATTATCCAGGTCTCCCTTGGGTTCCGATCTCAATGGGACTAACCTGGTTAAATAAAAGGTTAAATGCTCCCTGACTGGACCTGACAGAAGCCGATAACTTCTTCAGAGTTGTCTGTGGGATGTTGGTGGTTTCTGTCACTAGTCTCCTCCTTGTACAGTCACGAGATTTACTTACCTCTGATGCCTTATTTTTGCAGTTCAGGCGTTGTCATTATCAGGGTGTCGTTGACGAGGTGGCCGGTAGGCGGCGCCGTAGCCTCTGTTCTGGAAGTCGTGCACGCACGCAGTCTCGCTATTATGACGTTATTACAGAGCTGGTTTTTTCCTCCTCCCTCCGTCGTTAATGAGTTCAGACCGGGCACGGACATCCGCGAAGCTCACCGGGCTGTGAGACGCAGCTCGGTGTCTGGCTGACGGGACGCTTGGTGAGTTTTTTTCCGGACATCAGCTCCGTGCTGCTAATGGCAAGCTGTCCTTTAGCTGTTAGCTGCTGTTAGCATGCACGGCTACATCACACAAACAGTGTGAGTGTTCCACAGCCTTCGCCGGGGAGCAGACAGTTTCACAAATAAATTAAAGTTTAATAGCGTTTTATCATCGATTGATCCGAAGCAGTTAGTGACTGGTGTCGCGGGCGTGTTCGTTTTAAGGTCGTTAAGTGGGACGTGGCTAACGTTTGAAGCTAACGTTTACGAACATGCCAGCTAGCTGCGCTGCGTTAGCTTGAAGCTAGCTGTGTGTGTTTATGATGTCGCGGATTAATAAATGATTAGTCACAATGATTACAGCAGGTCAGGACTAAATGACGTTAAAGCTTTGATACTGATCATGCTGCCGTGTGTTATTTTGTTAAAGGAGCAAAACTGATGACGGTTGTTTCAAAAGTATTAAACCCTCTGAAAACAGCAAGTTCCTACTGAGAACATCATAACATGATACAGTCAGATATGATCTTCTGTTTTGTAAACTATTTCTGAATGCTTAAAAACTGTGTTGACGTGCAGAAACTGGAGTTATTCACGAGCTGAAGGATTTGATCTGAACAAAACAAAGAGGAACTACATCAACATTTTTGGTAGTTTTACTCTTTGTTATAACTTTGGTTATTTTTGTGTGGACATCACTGCATGCTGTTGTAAGTTAGCTCAGGTCTGGGACTGTGTGTATCATGGCATTCGCTGCGCTACTGAGCAACCTTGGGCCTTCGATGACAACCATTAATGCAGACAACTCGCCCATCATCATAATCTCTTGAGAGTAACTGTTTATCTACCATGTCTATCTGTGCTTGGACTTTTGTCATTACTGGGGTCCTCAGTGCTGAGGTTCCTGCATGCTGGATCTTGCCCAGAGAAACGCAGTGTGGGCATAATGTCGTAGCTGAGTGATACTGCTCATTTGTTTGTTCTTAAGTAACTGTTCATTCCTCATTTGAGCTATACCCAAGGATCCTCCAAAGAGATGTAGTAGCAAAGATCTAGTAGTCTTCTTGGGTCACTGGTTAACATCCACAACAGACAGAAACCACCAGGTCCAGGGACCTCATGACTCCATACGCTCTTCTCAGGTATCTCTCAGTCTCAAAGGCAGAGGAGCCTAACAGCACACTTGGACTCCCCGCCTCGTGTCAGCCCACCCACACGGCTCACAACTGCTCAGTGCAGCTGTGGTGCATGTCAGCTGTTTCACATATGAATTAAGACTTGCCTCCATCGTTCGCTTGTGCTAGCTGACACTCCTTAAAGTGTATTTATTCATCAGTGCTCACTTTGATCTCCAGGAAAATTCCCAACATCAACAAATAAATATATGTTTGTATTATCTCGGGGACGGTAACTGGAGACCTTGGAACCAAATGACCTTGGTAACAGCAGTACCGATACAATCTCTGAGCCGCTGCATTGTCAGAACCGCTACAAAGCACAGCATGTTTTCCGCAGTGGAGGTTAAGACAGGTTGAAGAGTACATGCCGTTCAGTGTTAGAAATGTTAAAAGGGGGTGGGCGGGTGGCAGGAGATTTTTCACAAATTTTGTGCAGTGGTTCCAAGGTCGCTGGTCCCAAGGTTGGATTCTGAGGTCTCTAGAAACCTCGGGGACAATGGGGGGAGAGAGTGAGTGTGTGTGTGTGTGTGCGGGGGAGGGGGTCTAGCATCATGATGACTTCTTCACATCGTGATGCTGGTCAGCCATCGGCAATGGATGATAGAACTGTTTAACTGCCCAAGCTTTATTCTAAATCCAGAGACGGGGACACCTCACCCCACTTGTTAAAATAGTTTTTCTTTAAGTTGGCTGCTGTATTCTACTTGTTTGCTAAGAAATGTTAAATTTGTGCTGGTAAGTTCAGCATTCATCAGAATTTAGAAGTGCTCCAAAAATAATAAATGAGTGATCACCTCAGTGATATTTATTTGTCCCAGTTGAATGTTTTTCTTACACAAAGATTTACAGATTTCTCATTAATTTATGTTTAAAGTGCTGGTTTGCGTTTGTCAGGCAGGATGTCAGCAGTAGATATCACCCTCCTTTATTTAGCCTATTTTACATTGTCAGCATTAATACACGCACACACAGCTGAGTCAGCACATCCTAATGAGAGCGATGATGCTGAGTTTCATGTCTCTACTCTGTGAATTATGATAGCAGAGTCTCTTTTTTATATATATATATATATATATATATATATATATATATATATATATATAAATGGCAACACAGAATACCAGAACATTTAGGGGTGATTCTTAGACAACGGGCACTTATGTCCTTTGATCATATTGTATGAAAAACAGAAAAATGGGGAAATTTCAAACTTTTATAGTTATCTTTACAATGAAAGTGTGTTAAGAAATTTGTTCTAGTAGTCTGATGACTTTTTCGCCTTTTTTCAGCATCATTAATATGCAAATTTTGCCGATTTGTGCTTGTCCCACACCCAGACTTTTGATCTTCAATGATAAAAATGAATGGTAAAGAAACGTTTTTTCTAATGTTTTAAAATATCTCTGAATAAAATATCAGTAAAATAATCAAAACATAATTGGGGTATTCAATGTCATACAACTGTTGTGATTTTTTTTAAACAAAATGTAGTTGTCCCACACTATTTCCATAATTTCCACCACAACACTGTAATGTCCCTTTCAACAGTTTGTATGAAAGATTGTTTGGGTAGTTTCTATGGAGATAAACAGTGACATCAGAGCACATGTATATAGGGCCAAATCACAACAAACAGTTGCCCCAAGGCGCTTTATATTGTAAGGCAATGGTGTGGTGGAAATTACATTTACAAGGCCAGTAGTGCCCGTAAAAGAATCACCATTAGACCAGTCACATCAGGTTACTGGTTAGAAAGATGCAAGACATTATGGGACAAGTTTAAGTAGGACTGAATGATGGTGAGGAGGAAAAATGTTCTGATATTTTGGGTTCATTTGAATTTTTTTTTCTTATTATTTATGCACCTTTTGTATCAGTCAGTAAAAGTGGCATCTTTAAAGTTTTCATGTACACACTTCCACCTGCTTCAAGGTTGAAAGATGGTGGTTTTCAGTTGTCTTTGTCAGGCACACAGGATGGATGGAGTGTGCTGTCGCTTTAATGCTACGTCATACCAAAGGTGACAGCTTGACGTTGCATGACCCTTGACCCAGTAACATTAGTAACTTTTTTCGTAAGAAATTCATTGGCAGCCAGTGTTGTCAGCCATGCAATGACTTTATTACATCAGCAAGTAGTCAGTCTCGCTCGCTCTCTCCCCACTCATGTTTTGTTCTGCAGTTGGATATGTGACATTGGCAACACAGAAACATGTATTCCAGCAAGAAGAAACTTGCTGAACATTTATGCCAGCTGTCATTGTAGGGAGGTGATGGTCAGAAAGTTAAAGTGGTTGGTTTGTGACCAGAGAATCTTGAGTTCAAATCCCCTGCAGACCAGAAAACCCATCAGGGCCCTTGACGTCCTTTAATCAGCACTTGGCTACTTATATAAATACAGAACATTTACCGTTTTTCCGTGATATTATTTTTGTGCGATAGTTTCTGTGAGGACGCCTCCACGTAGTAAAGCTGATTAGCAGTTGCAAACCAGAGCTGGCTTTTTTGACCAAGCCACACAGGGGGTTGGACAAGTATGCAGTGACTGTCATACCTCCATAGGCTGAAGTTGACACCTTCAGCTTTGATCTAATCCAAAAATACTTCCAGACAGAAGAGCTGGTATTTTAACCATCATTTGGAAGCGCATCCAGAAAGTATCCACAGTGCTTCACTTTTTCCACATTTTATGTTACAGCCTTATTCCAAAATTATTGAAATTATTTTTATTCCCTCAAAATTCTACACACAACACCCCATAATGGCAATGTGAAAAAGTTGAGATTTTTGCAGATTTAATAAAAAAAAAACAACAACAAAAAAACCCAACAAAATCACGTGTACGTAAGTAGGGATGGGTATATGGGGAGGTGATGGTCTAGTCGTTAAGCATTGGGCTTGAGACCAGCAGATGGATCCTCAGTTCAAATCCCAACCTGACAAGAAAATCATTAAGGGCCCTTGGCAAGGTCCTTAATCCCCTAGTTGTTCCCGATGTGTAGTGAGCGCCTCGTATGGCAGCAGCCTGACAGTGGGGTGACTGTGAGGCATCATTGTGTGAAGCGCTTTGAGCATCTAATGCAGATGGAAAAGTGCTACATAAATGCAGTCCATTTATTAAGATTTTACCTATCAGTGCCATTATCGATCCAATTCTCTTTGCATTCCCTTATCAATACCTCCTGTGAATTTTCTGTGTACTAAAAGTAGGCTTCACAGGTTTTCTATGTCAGCAGCATTTTATTCAGTCTTAAAGTAAATAAATATGAAATTGGTCTCTGGAGTGGGGGGGGGGGGGGCGGCGGCACTGTTTTAGTCGGTTATAGTTTATTGTTTGTATTATAACGTTTGGAAAGAGGTGTCGTTTGATTTTAAAATGGTGATTCGTTTTGAAGTCATTAATTCAGACTGAAATCTATCTTTTCAACTTTACTTGACAGAGCCGTGCAGCAATTGGAGCTGTGCAGTCAGTCCCATAAAACAGGATATTATTATTATTATTTCCTTTACCTGAGCTTCAATTCACAAACCCGCGATGCGGGTCTAGCATTCCTCTGTGGAGAGAGGAGAACCTTCCGGGAGGACAACCATCTCTGCAACAGTCCACCAATCAGGCCTGTATGGTAGAGTGGCCAGATGGAAGCCACTCCTTAGTAAAAGGCACATGTCAGCCCACCTGGAGTTTGACAAAAGGCACCTGAAGGACTATCAGATCAGGAGAAACAAAATTCTCTGGTCTGATGAGACAAAGATTGAACTTTTTGGCATCATGTTTGGGGGAAACCAGGCACCATCCAGCGATGTACAGAGACATCTTGGATGAAAACCTGCTCCAGAGCACTCTTGACCTCAGACTGGGTTGATGGTTCATCTTTCAGCAGGACACTGACCCTAAACACACAGCCAAGATATCAAAAGGAGTGACTTCAGGACAACTCTGTGAATGTCCTTGAGTGGTCCAGCCAGAGCCCAGACCTGAATCTGATTGAACATCTCTGGAGAGATCTGAAAATGTCTGTGCACCGACGGTCCCCATCCAACCTGATGGAGCTTGAGAGGTGCTGCAAAGAGGAATGGACCAAACTGCCCAAAGATAGGTGCACCAAGCTTGTGGCATCATATTCAAGAAGACTTGAGGCTGTAATTGCTGCCAAAGGTGCATCAACAAAGTATTGAGCAAAGGCTGTGAATACTTATGGACATGTCATTTCTTAGTTTTTTGTTTTTTTTAATAATGGTAAAATTTTCAAAACCTATTTTCATATTGTCATTATGAGGTGTTGTGAGTAGAATTTTTGAGGGGGAAAAATGAATTTACTCCATTTTGGAATAAGGCTGTAAGATAAAATGTGGAAAAAGTGAAGTGCTGTGAATACTTTCTGGATGAAACGTACACAGTAGTAGACAGACTTTGTTTCTTACATCTTCAGGTTGTCTCATGCTCACACCTTCTGTATATATTATCAATCTATAATTTGGGTCCTTCTGCACTTCTGAAAGTAGGCCTACTGATATTTTACCAAATATTACTAGAAAATTCCTCTTCATTATGATTTCACCATTCCGGAATAGGCTAGAAAATTGTGTGTCCCTGTTTGGCAGAGATAAAAAGTACATTGTGCAAATGTCATCATAGTGCTGTGTGGGACGAAAACCCACAATGAGTTTGCATTAAGCTGCATGATTTGGAGGTCTGTATCAGAACTGATGACTGTAAAATTCAGCACAGGAGCAGCACAATGACAAACTACGTTCTTCTACTCTGATAATCCTCGAAGCTCTTAATTGGCTCTGTGTGTGACTTTGAAGGACGAGACGATTCAGAAATAGCTGCTAAATCAGCCGGGCCGTGTCTCAGAGCTGTAACAGACACACAGATTTGTCTCTGTGTCCGTGACTGACTATGTAAGCTACTAGTACAGATCCTCAAAGCTGATTGGCTGGCTGCTCAAGTCATTCACCACACCTAGAGGAACACGATGAGCCAACTTGAGAGTGTTTTGTTTTGTCTGCAGCAATTCAATGAAACGTGAGTTTGTGTTTGTACTGCATCAAAAGCAAGATCCAGGCTTTCACAGACTTCCTGGACTCTTCCACGTGTATGGGGTGAAAGTGTTGACGTTATGCAGATGTTCATTGCTCTCAGCAGTGACATTCATGTATCTGCATCCTCAAACTTGGTGATTGAGAGACGTCTGGGAAGAGCTTGTGAAGTCATGAGGTCACTGGACAGAGGTGTTTGGTGATGCTGATACCTTTGCAGGAGAACAAAGGTTTGAGCTTTTAGGTTTCTGGTGCTTCCTGTCTAAAGCCCCTTTCACACCGGGGCTGCTCCCAGTTGCGTCACGCCGCGTGGAAGCAGCCTAGTTCCGAGATGATGCAGCTCGGCGCCACAACAGCGAGAGGGGCGCAAATGAAAATGAAACATGTTTAAATTTTTTTGCGTCCTCTGCTCGACGCAGAATAAAGTGGTTTCAGAGCAACAGGACGATACTCAGCATGACTGGAAGCCACACCCTCACAAGACAACATTACCTGACGCCAATATATGATTTCTGCTGTGTTCCATTGTTCCCGCAGTATAAATTACACAGGATTGTTTTTATAGACTCTTGCTTGCCTCTACTGGTGGTTGGCTCTCACTGTGGTATTGTATCACTTCCTGTTCCGAAGCACAGCTGTGTTTTGCTGTATCTGTTAGCTGTTTAATCTCTAAATTATTTACACATTATTCACTTTGTGTGTTTTTAGGAATCCGCTAGCTTAGCACACCTACTAGCTCTTAGCCGATTTAGCATGGCAGCTTCTCCTGTCTCTCACGCACTTTTCTGCTCTGGGTGTGAAATGTTTAGTTATTCCTCGGCGTCCTTTAGCAGTAATGGTACTTGTAATAAGTGTAGCTTATTCGTAGCTTTGGAGGCCAGGCTGGGCAAATTGGAGACTCGGCTCCGCACCATGGAAAATTCTACAGCTAGCCAGGCCCCTGTAGTCGGTGCGGACCAAGGTAGCTTAGCCGCCGTTAGTTCCCTTCCAGCAGATCCCGAGCAGCCGGGAAAGCAGGCCGACTGGGTGACTGTGAGGAGGAAGCGTAGCCCTAAACAGAAGCCCTGTGTACACCGCCAACCCGTTCACATTTCTAACCGTTTTTCCCCACTCGGCGACACACCCGCCGAGGATAAAACTCTGGTTATTGGCGACTCTGTTTTGAGAAATGTGAAGTTAGCGACACCAGCAACCATAGTCAATTGTCTTCCAGGGGCCAGAGCAGGTGACATTGAAGGAAATTTGAAACTGCTGGCTAAGGCTAAGCGTAAATTTGGTAAGATTGACGTCGGCAGTAATGACACCCGGTTACGCCAATCAGAGGTCACTAAAATTAACACTGAATCGGTGTGTAACTTTGCAAAAACAATGTCGGACTCTGTAGTTTTCTCTGGGCCCCTCCCCAATCGGACCGGGAGTGACATGTTTAGCCGCATGTTCTCCTTGAATTGCTGGCTGTCTGAGTGGTGTCCAAAAATTGAGGTGGGCTTCATAGATAATTGGCAAAGCTTCTGGGGAAAACCTGGTCTTGTTAGGAGAGACGGCATCCATCCCACTTTGGATGGAGCAGCTCTCATTTCTAGAAATCTGGCCAATTTTCTTAAATCCTCCAAACCGTGACTATCCAGGGTTGGGACCAGGAAGCAGAGTTGTAGTCTTACACACCTCTCTGCAGCTTCTCTCCCCCTGCCATCCCCTCATTACCCCATCCCCGTAGAGACGGTGCCTGCTCCGAGACCACCAATAACCAGCAAAAATCTATTTAAGCATAAAAATTCAAAAAGAAAAAATAATATAGCACCTTCAACTGCACCACAGACTAAAACAGTTAAATGTGGTCTATTAAATGTTAGGTCTCTCCCTTCTAAGTCCCTGTTAGTAAATGATATAATAATTGATCAACATATTGATTTATTCTGCCTTACAGAAACCTGGTTACAGCAGGATGAATATGTTAGTTTAAATGAGTCAACACCCCCGAGTCACACTAACTGCCAGAACGCTCGTAGCACGGGCCGAGGCGGAGGATTAGCAGCAATCTTCCACTCCAGCTTATTAATTAATCAAAAACTCAGACGGAGTTTTAATTCATTTGAAAGCTTGACTCTTAGTCTTGTCCATCCAAATTGGAAGTCCCAAAAAACAGTTTTATTTGTTATTATCTATCGTCCACCTGGTCGTTACTGTGAGTTTCTCTGTGAATTTTCAGACCTTTTGTCTGACTTAGTGCTTAGCTCAGATAAGATAATTATAGTGGGTGATTTTAACATCCACACAGATGCTGAGAATGACAGCCTCAACACTGCATTTAATCTATTATTAGACTCAGTTGGCTTTGCTCAAAATGTAAATGAGTCCACCCACCACTTTAATCATATCTTAGATCTTGTTCTGACTTATGGTATGGAAATTGAAGACTTAACAGTATTCCCTGAAAACTCCCTTCTGTCTGATCATTTCTTAATAACATTTACATTTACTCTGGTGGACTACCCAGCAGTGGGGAATAAGTTTCATTACACTAGAAGTCTTTCAGAAAGCGCTGTAACTAGGTTTAAGGATATGATTCCTTCTTTATGTTCTCTAATGCCATATACCAACACAGTGCAGAGTAGCTACCTAAACTCTGTGAGTGAGATAGAGTATCTCGTCAGTAGCTTTACATCCTCATTGAAGACAACTTTGGATGCTGTAGCTCCTCTGAAAAAGAGAGCCTTAAATCAGAAGTGCCTGACTCCGTGGTATAACTCACAAACTCGCAGCTTAAAGCAGATAACCCGTAAGTTGGAGAGGAAATGGCGTCTCACTAATTTAGAAGATCTTCACTTAGCCTGGAAAATGAGTCTCCGTAAAAAAGCCCTCCGTAAAGCTAGAACATCTTACTACTCATCACTAATTGAAGAAAATAAGAACAACCCCAGGTTTCTTTTCAGCACTGTAGCCAGGCTGACAAAGAGTCAGAGCTCTGTTGAGCCAAGTATTCCTTTAACTTTAACTAGTAATGACTTCATGACTTTCTTTGCTAATAAAATTTTAACTATTAGAGAAAAAATTACTCATAACCATCCCAAAGACATATCTTTATGTTCCACTGCTTTCAGTAATGCTGGTATTTGGTTAGACTCTTTCTCTCCGATTGTTCTGTCTGAGTTATTTTCATTAGTTACTTCCTCCAAACCATCAACATGTCTATTAGACCCCATTCCTACCAGGCTGTTCCAGGAAGCCCTACCATTAATTAATGCTTCGATCTTAGATATGATCAATCTATCTTTATTAGTTGGCTATGTACCACAGGCTTTTAAGGTGGCAGTAATTAAACCATTACTTAAAAAGCTACCACTTGACCCAGCTATCTTAGCTAATTATAGGCCAATCTCCAACCTTCCTTTTCTCTCAAAAATTCTTGAAAGGGTAGTTGTAAAACAGCTAACTGATCATCTGCAGAGGAATGGTCTATTTGAAGAGTTTCAGTCAGGTTTTAGAATCCATCATAGTACAGAAACAACATTAGTGAAGGTTACAAATGATCTTCTTATGGCCTAAGACAGTGGACTCATCTCTGTGCTTGTTCTGTTAGACCTCAGTGCTGCTTTTGATTCTGTTGACCATAAAATTTTATTACAGAGATTAGAGCATGCCATAGGTATTAAAGGCACTGCGCTGCAGTGGTTTGAATCATATTTATCTAATAGATTACAATTTGTTCATGTAAATGGGGAATCTTCTTCACAGACTAAGGTTAATTATGGAGCTCCACAAGGTTCTGTGCTAGGACCAATTTTATTCACTTTATACATGCTTCCCTTAGGCAGTATTATTAGACAGCATTCCTTAAATTTTCATTGTTACGCAGATGATACCCAGCTTTATCTATCCATGAAGCCAGAGGACACACACCAATTAGCTAAACTGCAGGATTGTCTTACAGACACAAAGACATGGATGACCTCTAATTACCTGCTTTTAAACTCAGATAAAACTGAAGTTATTGTACTTGGCCCCACAAATCTTAGAAACATGGTGTCTAACCAGATCCTTATTCTGGATGGCATTACCCTGACCTCTAGTAATACTGTGAGAAATCTTGGAGTCATATTAAACAAATATGTAGGACTGCTTTTTTGCATTTGCGCAATATCTCTAAAATTAGAAAGGTCTTGTCTCAGAGTGATGCTGAAAAACTAATTCATGCATTTATTTCCTCTAGGTTGGACTATTGTAATTCATTATTATCAGGTTGTCCTAAAAGTTCCCTGAAAAGCCTTCAGTTAATTCAAAATGCTGCAGCTAGTACTGACAGGGACTAGAAGGAGAAAGCATATCTCACCCATATTGGCTTCTCTTCATTGGGTTCCTGTTAATTCTAGAATAGAATTTAAAATTCTTCTTCTTATAAGGTTTTGAATAATCAGGTCCCATCTTATCTTAGGAACCTCATAGTACCATATCACCCCAATAGAGCGATTCGCTCTCAGACTGCAGGCTTTCTTGTAGTTCCTAGGGTTTGTAAGAGTAGAATGGGAGGCAGAGCCTTCAGCTTTCAGGCTCCTCTCCTGTGGAACCAGCTCCCAATTCGGATCAGGGAGACAGACACCCTCTCTACTTTTAAGATTAGGCTTAAAACTTTCCTTTTTGCTAAAGCTTATAGTTAGGGCTGGATCAGGTGACCCTGAACCATCCCTTAGTTATGCTGCTATAGACGTAGACTGCTGGGGGGTTCCCATGATGCACTGTTTCTTTCTCTTTTTGCTCTGTATGCACCACTCTGCATTTAATCATTAGTGATTGATCTCTGCTCCCCTCCACAGCATGTCTTTTTCCTGGTTCTCTCCCTCAGCCCCAACCAGTCCCAGCAGAAGACTGCCCCTGCCTGAGCCTGGTTCTGCTGGAGGTTTCTTCCTGTTAAAAGGGAATTTTTTCTTCCCACTGTCGCCAAGTGCTTGCTCACAGGGGGTCGTTTTGACTGTTGGGGTTTTTCCGTAATTATTGTGTGGCCTTGCCTTACAATATAAAGCGCCTTGGGGCAACTGTTTGTTGTGATTTGGCGCTATATAAATAAAACAAGACAATGCTGTAAAACTACACGCTCAAAAAAACACAGAAAAAAAAATGCTGATTGCAGCAGCTGCTCCTCCTTGCTGTTCCTTTTCACAAAGGAGCAAACACTTTTAAACACTTTTGTGAGAAGACGCTCACAAAAGTGTTTAAATAAAATCCATAAGTCCTGCTGACAGACTGATTGCCAGAGACAGGAGATGTCCTCATCCAGTAAAAAGTCCGGACATCTTCAGTCCACTCACGGACGGTTCGTTCCCGCACGCGCGCATCTCGCGGTCAAAGGAGGAAAGATAAACTATAACAGAAGTCAGAGTACAGACCCGCAGCTCAGCACAAGAACAAATATAAACTAGAAGAGAAATCAGAGTGCACAGTCTGTCTGCAGCCAAACTGTGCACTCTGTCTTCTCTGTGCAGACAACCTGCAGGCTGCGTCCTCACCTCCTCTCTGCCCCCTGCTGCGCGCACCTGACGCAGAAATTCCTGCGTTGTCCTGATGCAACTGGTAGCAGCGCCCGTGTGAAAGAGGCTCAACTCTTGTTGTGAGACCACTGTTATCAACCATTGACTCAAGGGGCCACTGGATGTCTTCAGAGGATCCATGGGTTCTGCTGGAATGCTTTTGTGTCAGATGTTTGTTAGGCACACCAATAAGGAGCGTCAGTTGCATTATAAGTTGCAACAACGATTTGTCCATGTGGCGCATTTCTCTGCATAATCCAGCATGCTGGTATCTGTGTTGAGGACCCCAGCAGCTTGTGAAGGCCAAGGACATGCCCATGTTTCACCTGGTGGTAGAAGATAGTTACTCTGATAGATGGAGATGAACCGGTTGTCTGCCTGGGTGGTTGCCATCCAGGACTCGGGGCCGTTCCTTTTGTGTGGTGGATGTGGTCACGTGTGGTACCAGCATGCTTCCAGACCTGATCTGAGTCAAGTCTGTTAAACATTCAGATTTTTAGCTGATAACCAAGGCTGTTAATATGTGGGGTGAAATGCTGCACCTCTTTGTGACATTATCTTCCTTTCTGTTTTACTTGACAGTTTTTCATTTCTTGATTTGGAGTTAATATTGAGTTGAGTTGAGGCGTGAAACATTTTGACTTACGTGCATTTAATGGCCCGGTCACACAGCACTTAATGAAGGGCGACGAAGCCCTAACGAAACAAGTAATCTGGACTTTCGTTGACATCGTTTAACCTTTGCGCAGCTTCGTTCCTGCAGCTAGCACTTTGTCAGGACTTTTAAACTTTTGAAAAATTTGAACGAATGCTGCTGAAAACCTCAATTCATCCGCATTTCATTTTGCTGTAGTTCTTGATGATTTCTTATCGTTTGGTGGTTTTCATAACATTAGCGTTTAGTTTGACTTTGTTTGACCAGCTGAATGTTTCCACATAGTACAGAAGCTGGTTTGTGAGCGCTGCTGTGGAGGAGAGATACAGCTTCTCCATGGCGGTGCTGGTGTGGGGCCTCTGCCGCAACGTGTGATGTAGTGAGTGCTGCCACGGTCATGCCGTGGTGCTGGTCGGCCAGGAAGAAATTGTCGGCCTCCTCTGCCAGCGCATGCCAGTCTGTGATCGTGGTGTTGTTCCAGCACTGCACGCACCTGAGGAGAGAGTTGCTGCACAAAAAGTCTGGCCAGAGCTGCAAGATTCTGTCCATGAACTCTGAAGGACTTGCTGTCCTCCAGCCCATGCAGAGAGAAAAGCCTGCTGGCCCTGTCAATCAAATCAAATCAAATTTTGTTGGTTTGGAACCAAGAGTTTGCTTGTTTACTAGTGTGCTTGGGGTCATTGTCTTGTTGAAACACCTATTTCAAGGGCATGTCCTCTTCAGCATAAGGCAACATGACCTCTTCAAGTATTGTGACATATCCAAACTGATCCATGATACCTGGTATGCGATATATAGGCCCAACAGCATAGTAGGAGAAACATGCCCATATCATGATGCTTGCACCACCATGCTTCACTGTGAACTGTGGCTTGAATTCAGAGTTTGGGAGTCATCTCACAAACTGTCTGTGGCCCTTGGACCCAAAAAGAACAATTTTACTCTCATCAGTCCACAAAATATTCCTCCATTTCTCTTTAGGCCAGTTGATGTGTTCTTTGGCAAATTGTAACCTCTTCTGCACATGTCTTTTATTTAACAGAGGGACTTTGTGGGGGATTCTTGCAAATAAATTAGCTTCACACAGGCGTCTTCTAACTGTCACAGCACTTACAGATAACTCCAGACTGTCTTTGATCATCCTGGAGCTGATCAATGGGTGAGCCTTTGCCATTCTGGTTATTCTTCTATCCATTTTGATGGTTGTTTTCTGTTTTCTTCCATGCGTCTCTGTTTTTTTTGTCCATTTTAAAGCATTGGAGATCATTGTAGATGAACAGCCTATAATTTTTTTGCACCTGCATATAAGTTTTCCCCTCTCCAATCAACTTTTTCATCAAACTACACTGTTCTTCTGAACAGTGTCGTCCCATTTTCCTCAGGCTTTCAAAGAGAAAAGCATGTTCATCAGGTGCTGGCTTCATCCTTAAATAGGGGACACCTGATTCACACCTGTTTGTTCCACAAAATTGACAAACTCACTGACTGAATGCCACACTACTATTATTGTGAACACCCCCTTTTGTACTTTTTTCACTAATAGCCCAATTTCATAGCCTTAAGAGTGTGCATATCATGAATGCTTGGTCTTGTTGGATTTGTGAGAATCTACTGAATCTACTGGTACCTTGTTTCCCATGTAACAATAAGAAATATACTCAAAACCTGGATTAATCTTTTTAGTCACATAGCACTACTAGTATTCTGAACACTACTGTATGGTTAGAGTGGCGGTAGTGTTCTTTTTTTTTTTTTTTTTTTTTTTTTTTTTTTTTTTTTTTTTTTTTTTTTGTAAAAATGAGGTGTCTTATGAATGCTGAGCAAGTGCTTCAGTTTCTTCAGAGAACAAAGAAAACCATGTGATTTCACCTTGTTTCCAGTGGTGCTGACCTGCCCTGCTGACTGCACCCCCCCCCCCCCCCCCAAATGTCCTAATTGGTTCTCTGTGCTGCAGGTGGTGGATTGGAACACTCTGATTGGAGACTTAGTGAGGTGGTTTGTCGGTCTGGCGCCACCACCCCCCGGGGCCGGCGTGCGCTCCCAGCAGCCCGTGGTCCCCTGTGCCCTGCCCTCCCCATCACTGCACAACAGAGCCCATGCCCAGGGTAAGACTGAGTCCATTCTGATGTCCATACTAAAACCACATGGTTTAAAGATGAAGTTTTGATGGACACTTGTGAAACTCCACAAGTATCATCATGAGAATTCCTTGATGTTTGGAGTGTCATCTCAAATGGTCATGTCTGGATGATATTGTCATGGACTTTTAAGTCATGCTTCTTCTTCTTCTTTGGTCATCACAGTAGGTTATCAATCTCCATCTCACCCTGTTCATCTTCCTCTGTCACACCAACCACCTGCATGTCCTCCCTCAGCACATCCGTATACCTCCTCTTTGTCCTCCCTCTTCTCCTCCTGCCTGGTGGCTTTGTCCTCAGCATCCTTCTCCTTATATACTCTATGTCCCTCCTCTGCACACGTCCAAGCGCGTGGAGTCTCACCTGTCTGACTTTGTCTCCAAACTGTCCTACCTGTGCTGTCTAATCCTGTTCATCCTGGTCAGTCACAAGGAAAATTGTAGCATCTTTAGCTCCACCGCCTGTTTTTGTTCTTAGCGCTACCGCATCTAAGCCGTACAACATACCTGGTCTCACTACCATCTCTAAACTTTCTGTTTCACAATTGCAGATTTATTTATTCTTAAAAATAGAAAATGAATGAATGTAACTTTTTAGTTTTTGTAAAATATAGAAACACCAAAAGAGTTTTAAAACAAATATTACTTCTATAATAATCCTCATCCTTGTGTTTAAACCATGAATTTGAATCAGATGATTTTTGTTTGTGTCTTAGTTTTACTGTTACAATTCTGCACAATGTGTAATTGAGACATAAAAAAACTGATTTTTTTTTCTTTCTTTTTTTTCAATAAGTAAATACAAACATTAAGAAGCCTCTTGAATTGAAGTTTTATTTTTTTCTTAGGTGTCAAAGTGACAAGCGTGTCTTGACTTGAATGGGCTTGCATTCTCTTCTGTGCAAATGCAATAGCGAGGAAAATGCAAGTATCTGAGCATGACTCTATCAGCAGATACTCAACATTAAGTGACTCGGATTGGTTTTTATTTATTTATTTATTTATTTATTTTTTAAATCTAATTTGGACATCCCATCTCAATAATGTGCATCACTGGTTGGAATGCAAGATTGTTTGTACATTGTTTGTAGATGTGATGTAAGATGGCATAGCACATGACACTGGTCGACTTCTTATGAGGATGATGGCATTTGTGAAGAAACTCCCTGCATCTGGTAGTTCTGGTACACAGTGTTCTGCAGTATCTGCCAGAGGAGTTGGAAAGAGGTTGCATCCACGGCGTGAGGAATGTTCCTGTCCTGTTTTTGTAACTTGTGATGAATCTGCACAGAATGGATTTGATTACTGTCATGTAGAACTGGCTGGAAATCAGCCACATGGGGTATACATCCAGTATGTTCTGAGTGCCAGTCCCAAGCCCTGGTAAAAGACTAGAAATCAGAAGGGCTCACACACACAGTTTTGTCAAATCACAGCCATACCGTGTGTACAAGCTAGTGCATTCAAAGTGTTAGTCCTAAGCCCACACAAATGACTAGTGTTTCAACAAAACAGGTATATTTTGCATTTTACAAATCAAATTTCCATACCAGATTGGTGGAGGCCCAGGTTAAAAATGACCGCCACTGGTGCTGTTGTCCAAAGGGGTGCCTGGTGGAAATTGGGGGCAAAGAAGAAGAGGCAGTGAATGTGTGGGATATGATGGAGAGGAAAAGGGTAGACATACTGTGTACAAGAGCCCAAGTGGAAGTGAGGCCAAGAGCATTGGTGGTGGGTTCAAACTGTTGTATCATTGTGTGGATGGGAGGAGAAATGGTAAATGGACTGCATTTATATAGCGCTTTTCCATCTGCATCAGACACTCAAAGTGCTTTACAATTATGCCTCACATTCACCCCGCCATACAAGTTCTCACTACACATCGGGAGCAATAGGGGTTTAAATGCCTTGCCCAAGGGCCCAAGTGATTTTTCCAGTCAGGCGGGGATTTGAACCCATGATCTTCTGGAAGCCCAGCACCTTAACCACTAGACCATCACCTCACATGGTGTGATTTAGGAATTTATTATGGGGCAGTAATTTGTAAACATACATTTTACATGTAATTATTAATAAAGTCACTGTTTTATACCACAAATGTTTTGATAGGTTTTAATCGCTTTAAATGATGTACACATACTTGTATGAAGTTTCAGTATATTTCAGAGCTCATTGCAAGTTAAGGAAAGACACTTAAAGAATAGTTTTTTGGCAAGTTCAGTGATATCTGTCCAGTGCTAATGGCATTTATAGTAAGTACATATGCTGTAGCACGAGGCAGGTATCATTGAAAGGTCTACAGAAAGAGATTCTGTTATTCCAGTAAGATGTCCACATACCCCAACATACAAAAAATATAACATGGAAATTCATGAAATTAAGTCTCTCTATTGGCCCAGAAATGCCTCTAAAATGCTCAAAACCTGTGGGCCCCTACCAGGGGCAGCACCCTTGGACCCTGCTGGGGGCCTACGGCAACCCCAGGCCCCCGCTGATTTTCAGTTTTTTTTTTTTTTCCTTTGCCCATTCTCATCCCTGTTTTAAAGGAAGAATAAGTTACAAGTGTGTTGGAGATTAAACAAGTATAACAGGGTGATGAGTGTGAACATGAAAATTGAAGGTGTGGTGATGAATGTCATCAGTGCATATGCCCCACAGGCATGTTGTGGGATGGAGAAAGAAAATTTATCCATCCCACAAATTGGATGAGGTGGTGGAGAGTACAACAATTGTTTGTTGTCACAGGTTAGAGTGATCAAGATTGCAAACGGAAATGTATTGACAAGGAGAGTGTTGAGGAGGTGGAGGGTGTATTATGAGGAGCTGATAAATAAGATGGAGAGAGAAGGCCAGGTGATGTGCTGAAACTAATTCAGGAAATGCAACAGATTAGTAAGAATGAAGAGATGATGTCCATGAAGAGTGGAACGTCAGTTGTTCCAGATGACATTCCATTGGAGGTATGGAAAAGTTTAGCAGAGATGGAAGGTGTTTTTAACCACATTGTTTAATAAATCTTGGAAAGTGAGGATGCCTGAGGAGTTGAGAAGTGTGCTGATTCCACTTTTTTGGAGTAAGGGTGGAGGTGATGGTCTAGTGGTTAAGCGTTGGGCTTCAGACCAGAGGATCCTCAGTTCAAAATCTAGCCAGACCGGAAAGATCCTTAATCCCCAAGCTGCTCCCGGTGTATCGTGAGCGCCTTGCATTGCAGCACCCTGACATCGGTGCATGAGTGTGTTTGTGTGAATGGGTGAATGTGAGGCATCAGTGAGCTTTGCCTTTGAGCTTCTGATGCAAATGGAAAAGCGCTATATAAATGCAGTCCGTTTAGGGTTGTTATGTTGAGTTGCGGTGACTACAGAGGGGCAATTGAATTGAAGACGTGCTTGAACATCGGAGACAGTTGGACAGACCAAGAGAGGGAAACATCATCTGGACACTGTCCCCCGCCCCACCCTCTCTGGTATTCTGTCTCTTAGGGCCTTGATGGTTCAGCCAGTGTCTGCCGACTGTAAATGTTGGCATACGCTGGTCTACATCTCATAAATCATGCAGCTGTCACACCTTGATGATTTAGCCAGCATATGCTGACAGTCCCGTTTCCACCGAGTGGTTCAGGTCGGTACTGCACGGTGTGGTTTGGGTTTGGAACAGTTAAGTCTGGCTTTGCGTTTTGACTGCCGTAAGAACCCTTTTGTTTGGCAGGGGGAAACACTTAAATACTGACAAGCACGTCATTGAGCACGTGTATGCTATCGCTTGGTGTCTCTTCCCCACATGGAGGCAAAACATAGTAATTTAACATTATTTAATTTTTGTCTTGGTGGTTCATGGGATTTGTTTTCATGGCGTGCAGTATGCTGATGAGTCGACCGATGGCTGTGGTAAACACTGCCATGAATGAATGAAGCTCTGTGACTCCTTCAACTGTTAATGCGCTGTTCATGATCAGACTGTGACACCGGCATCCTCGGGCTGAGAGACGCAAGTGGAGCAGAGAAACCACTGAGGGACTTGCTGTAAACTGTTATGTTTCCAGCCACGACAAGAAATTAAAGTATTTTCAGATGTCATTTTCCAAAATCGCGAGGCTTTATGTGGACAGATTTTTGTCAGACTGTGATGATGCATTCGACTGAAATGAACACATCAGATTAAGACTTTATATTTACTCTGTGTGAGTGGTTTTAATATTTGAAACAGTCTGTTTGCATGAGGACTGCAGCTTTCAGCCAATCATTGGACAGCGTCAGTGGACGTATTTCAAATTATGAATAAATTACAAGAAATGTGTGTCAGCAGTCGCATAACTTACCTACAATGTATGTCCCGCATGTGTGGAATTTATGACCCATACGCTGTCATACATCGAAAATATTGTGCATGCCCAAAATTTTTTACATTTACTAAAGTAAATATGTACACGTGTAGCGTGGCGGCTACATGTTGCGTGCGTCCCGGCATGTCTGATGATACAGTCAGCAGAAGCATTTTCCTTCCTGTGATTTCTGATTACCATGTGTACCTCTTTTTAATACCGAATGAAATGTTTAACCCAAAACAATGTAAAACAATAAATAAAAATACAGAATTGTCGTTCTAAGTTTAGGCTGAAGTGCAGAGAACTCTTCAGTTTTGTTTACCTTTTCTCTCCAGGAGGAGGAGCTGCACATCTGCCAGGAGCCATGTGCCTCCCTCACCCCAACATGGAAAGTAAGTTACAGGGGCCGGGGCCGGGGGGAGGAACTTCACTTCGACCAAGAGCAGGCGGCGTTCCACTGGAGCCCTTTATACATCAGGTTTGTGTCGCCAACAGTATGAAAGATTTTTTTGGGCAGCAATTGCTATGGATTAACCCTCACCAAAATAATTTTGTCCCTGTTCGGGAGTGTGACGCATGTAAGAATTTAAATACAAATGAAAGGCCCTGTGTACTTTAAACACCACGATATAAATGTTCAAGTAAATATACGTATTTCTGTAATTTTCTGTAATGATTTCCAGGTCGTCACATTTTGACACAAACTGTTCATTTTGACACCACTGGGCTACTTAACTGGTCATGTAGTGATGGAAGCGGGCACTGATCGAGTGTAAATGTGTTGCAAGGTGGTAGTAAGAATATTTAGCTTCAAGATGACTTTGTGTTTTCATTCCTCTACTGGTGGTTGGCTCTCACTGCGGTTTTGTATCACTTCCTGTTCCGGAACACAGCAGTGTTTTGCTGTATCTGTTAGCTGTTTAATCTGCGCAGTTAGATTGATCTAGTTAACTAGATAACGATTTGCTTCACAGTGTAATCTTCACGTGCCTTAACTAAAGCACTCTCTCTGCTGAATCACCTCTAAATTATTTACACATTATTCACTTTGTGTGTGTTTAGGAATCCGCTAGCTTAGCGCAGCTACTAGCTCTTAGCCGGTTTAGCATGGCGGCTTCTCCTGTCTCTCCCGCACTTTTCTGCTCTGGGTGTGAAATGTTTAGTTATTCCTCGGCCTCCTTTAGCAGTAATGGTACTTGTAATAAGTGTAGCTTATTTGTAGCTTTGGAGGCCAGGCTGGGCGAATTGGAGACTCGGCTCCGCACTGTGGAAAATTCTACAGCTAGCCAGGCCCCTGTAGTCGGTGCGGACCAAGGTAGCTTAGCCGCCGTTAGTTTCCCTCTGGCAGATCCCGAGCACCCGGGAAAGCAGGCCGACTGGGTGACTGTGAGGAGGAAGCGTAGTTCTAAACAGAAGCCCCGTGTACACCGCCAACCCGTTCACATTTCTAACCGTTTTTCTCCACTCGGCGACACACCCGCCGAGGATCAAACTCTGGTTATTGGCGACTCTGTTTTGAGAAATGTGAAGTTAGCGACACCAGCAACCATAGTCAATTGTCTTCCGGGGGCCAGAGCAGGCGACATTGAAGGAAATTTGAAACTGCTGGCTAAGGCTAAGCGTAAATGTGGTAAGATTGTAATTCACGTCGGCAGTAATGACACCCGGTTACGCCAATCGGAGGTCACTAAAATCAACATTGAATCGGTGTGTAACTTTGCAAAAACAATGTCGGACTCTGTAGTTTTCTCTGGGCCCCTCCCCAATCGGACCGGGAGTGACATGTTTAGCCGCATGTTCTCCTTGAATTGCTGGCTGTCTGAGTGGTGTCCAAAAAATGAGGTGGGCTTCATAGATAATTGGCAAAGCTTCTGGGGAAAACCTGGTCTTGTTAGGAGAGACGGCATCCATCCCACTTTGGATGGAGCAGCTCTCCTTTCTAGAAATCTGGCCAATTTTCTTAAATCCTCCAAACCGTGACTATCCAGGGTTGGGACCAGGAAGCAGAGTTGTAGTCTTACACACCTCTCTGCAGCTTCTCTCCCCCTGCCATCCCCTCATTACCCCATCCCCGTAGAGACGGTGCCTGCTCCCAGACCACCAATAACCAGCAAAAATCTATTTAAGCATAAAAATTCAAAAAGAAAAAATAATATAGCACCTTCAACTGCACCACAGACTAAAACAGTTAAATGTGGTCTATTAAACATTAGGTCTCTCTCTTCTAAGTCCCTGTTAGTAAATGATATAATAATTGATCAACATATTGATTTATTCTGCCTTACAGAAACCTGGTTACAGCAGGATGAATATGTTAGTTTAAATGAGTCAACACCCCCGAGTCACACTAACTGCCAGAATGCTCGTAGCATGGGCCGAGGCGGAGGATTAGCAGCAATCTTCCATTCCAGCTTATTAATTAATCAAAAACCCAGACAGAGCTTTAATTCATTTGAAAGCTTGACTCTTAGTCTTGTCCATCCAAATTGGAAGTCCCAAAACCCAGTTTTATTTGTTATTATCTATCATCCACCTGGTCGTTACTGTGAGTTTCTCTGTGAATTTTCAGACCTTTTGTCTGACTTAGTGCTTAGCTCAGATAAGATAATTATAGTGGGCAATTTTAACATCCACACAGATGCTGAGAATGACAGCCTCAACACTGCATTTAATCTATTATTAGACTCAATTGGCTTTGCTCAAAATGTAAATGAGTCCACCCACCACTTTAATCATATCTTAGATCTTGTTCTGACTTATGGTATGGAAATTGAAAACTTAACAGTATTCCCTGAAAACTCCCTTCTGTCTGATCATTTCTTAATAACATTTACATTTACTCTGGTGGACTGCCCAGCAGTGGGGAATAAGTTTCATTACACTAGAAGTCTTTCAGAAAGCGCTGTAACTAGGTTTAAGGATATGATTCCTTCTTTATGTTCTCTACTGCCATATACCAACACAGTGCAGAGTACCTACCTAAACTCTGTAAGTGAGATAGATTATCTCGTCAATAGTTTTACATCCTCATTGAAGACAACTTTGGATGCTGTAGCTCCTCTGAAAAAGAGAGCTTTAAATCAGAAGTGCCTGACTCCGTGGTATAACTCACAAACTCGCAGCTTAAAGCAGATAACCCGTAAGTTGGAGAGGAAATGGCGTCTCACTAATTTAGAAGATCTTCAGTTAGCCTGGAAAAAGAGTCTGTTGCTCTATAAAAAAAGCCCTCCGTAAAGCTAGGACATCTTACTACTCATCACTAATTGAAGAAAATAAGAACAACCCCAGGTTTCTTTTCAGCACTGTAGCCAGGCTGACAAAGAGTCAGAGCTCTATTGAGCCGAGTATTCCTTTAACTAGTAATGACTTCATGACTTTCTTTGCTAATAAAATTTTAACTATTAGAGAAAAAATTACTCATAACCATCCCAAAGACGTATCGTTATCTTTGGCCTCTTTCAGTGATGCCGGTATTTGGTTAGACTCTTTCTCTCCGATTGTTCTGTCTGAGTTATTTTCATTAGTTACTTCATCCAAACCATCAACATTAGACCCCATTCCTACCAGGCTGCTCAAGGAAGCCCTACCATTATTTAATGCTTCGATCTTAAATATGATCAATCTATCTTTATTAGTTGGCTATGTTACCCTGACCTCTAGTAATACTGTGAGAAATCTTGGAGTCATTTTTGATCATGATATGTCATTCAAAGCGCATATTAAACAAATATGTAGGACTGCTTTTTTGGCTGGACTATTGTAATTCATTATTATCAGGTTGTCCTAAAAGTTCCCTGAAAAGCCTTCAGTTAATTCAAAATGCTGCAGCTAGAGTACTAACGGGGAGTAGAAGGAGAGAGCATATCTTACCCATATTGGCCTCTCTTCATTGGCTTCCTGTTAATTCTAGAATAGAATTTAAAATTCTTCTTCTTACTTATAAGGTTTTGAATAATCAGGTCCCAACTTATCTTAGGGACCTCATAGTACCATATCACCCCAATAGAGCGCTTCGCTCTCAGACTCCAGGCTTACTTGTAGTTCCTAGGGTTTGTAAGAGTAGAATGGGAGGCAGAGCCTTCAGCTTTCAGGCTCCTCTCCTGTGGAACCAGCTCCCATTTCAGATCAGGGAGACAGACACCCTCTGTACTTTTAAGATTAGGCTTAAAACTTTCCTTTTTGCTAAACCTTATAGTTAGGGCTGGATCAGGTGACCCTGAACCATCCCTTAGTTATGCTGCTATAGACTTAGACTGCTGGGGGGTTCCCATGATGCACTGAGTGTTTCTTTCTCTTTTTGCTCTGTATGCACCACTCGGCATTTAATCATTAGTGATTGATCTCTGCTCCCCTCCACAGCATGTCTTTTTCCTGGTTCTCTCCCTCAGCCCCAACCAGTCCCAGCAGAAGACTGCCCCTCCCTGAGCCTGGTTCTGCTGGAGGTTTCTTCCTGTTAAAAGGGAGTTTTTCCTTCCCACTGTCGCCAAGTGCTTGCTCACAGGGGGTCGTTTTGACCGTTGGGGTTTTTACGTAATTATTGTATGGCCTTGCCTTACAATATAAAGCGCCTTGGGGCAACTGTTTGTTGTGATTTGGCGCTATATATATAAAATTGATTGAAAATTGATTGATTGATTATGGACTCATACATACCATTCAGTCACAAGTGTTTTGCCGGTTAATATGTTCTTTATATATGATTTGGCGCTATATATATTGAAATTGAAAAGCTGAAGCCCAGCGCTTAACCACTAGACCATCACCTCCCCTGTTTGTGTGTGTTTGTTTTTTCTAATGTTCCCAATAAAGCTGTGAACAGATGCAGACCCCCGATGTGTATGATGGTGCGTTTCTAATCCCGATCTGTGTGTTGACAGGTGGGCGGTCACAGCAGTATGATGCGTTACGATGACCACACTGTGTGCAAGCCTCTGATCAGCAGAGAGCAGCGTTTTTACGAGTCGCTGCCTCCTGATATGAAGGAGTTCACTCCAGAGTACAAAGGTCAGTCAGCGCTGCCCGGCCTTTCAAAGGAAGGGGTCTACAGGTGTTGCCATGGTTACAGCTGTGGGCACTGAGTGTTTGTTCAGTGTTTGAGGGTGCAAACATGTCGTCTATAAGAATGAGGTTGAACCTAATAGAAACAAACCAGGCGGGTTTAGTTTGTCACAGTGTGCCGCTGAGCTCTGTGCACAAACATAACATACTTGACCGTGAACCTTAACCGTCTTGCTGGCCTCCAAAAAGATGCTAAAATTACTGTTTTGGTCAGAGTGTTGTCCTGGTTCTCACCTACGACTCACCAGAGGGGGCGCCCTATTATTATTGGCTTGCTTTGCTGAGATTTACAGGCGGCCGTACTTCTGGCTGTGTTATAACTGGTGCAGTGTTCATAATGCGAGCATTAGAAATATGTCCAATGAGTGTAAACCAGACTGGACAAACAAATTCATCAGTAATAGATTCTGTGCAATTTCGATTTATTTGGTTTATATAGCACTAAATCACAACAAAACTGCCTCAAGGTGTTTCACACAAGTAAGGACTCGCCGTACCAACCCCCAGAGCAGGGGTGGGCAATCATGTGCCATGAGGGGCTGAGACATTGCAGGTTCTCCTTGCTACCAATCACCTCAGCAGTTGATTTCATTAATGATCAGGTGTCTCAGCAGGTGATTTAACTGACAATAAAGTGTTTATGTTCAGGGGAAAAGCTCATCAGCAACCCACCTGCTGAGGTGACTGGTTACAAGGAAAACCTGCAGTGTCTCAGCCCTTGTTGCCCACCCCTGCCCCAGAGCAAGAACACAGGTGACAGTGGTAAGAAAAAACTCTCTCTGATGATATGAGGACCATGCTACCAAAAAGGTTTACACAGCTCAGCAACAATTGACAAGAGTCCATGCAGGTGTCCACTCCACCGTCAGGGGGAGGGAGTCATGAAGCCACTCATTGGATCTGTTCATACAGTGGAGTCTGTCCCATATCCGCCACAGAAATCATCCAATCCAGCCGCATCTCTGACAGAGAGACGAAAGAAAACAGAAGAAACACAACTGCATCTTGCTGATTTTACTCCTCCTGAAGCAGCACATAGCAACCAGATAGAATATCCTCCTGCTGTCCCACATGGCTTCGGGCTCTGTAAGCTTTGATATTTCAAAGTTTGACCTGACTGTCATTAAACGTCCAATAGACATCATCACATTTGCGTTTCTTGATTCTTTCGTTTGTCCAACTGCAGTCGGTAGGCAGGTAATCACAAACATTGCTAACTCAAAAAACTCTGATTCAGCGAGGAGAGAAACGACTCAGACTGAATGTTTTTTCTGATGGAAAATGGAATATATACAAGTACAACCACCTCGTATAGTGACTCAGTGGCTAAAGTGTTATTTCTGCCTGTGTTACAGGCTGAAGGTCTTTTGACATTACTCGTCAAAGGAAGAAATACAGATGTTTAAAGAACTGAAGTGGTTCAGCCTGCCTGCTCTCTCTCAGTGGGCCCATAGCTGTTTCTCTTTGTTTTTGCTGTGGTAACAAACTAAACACACTTTGTCAGCTGGCATAGTTTTCTTCCTGCTGCAGCATTCATCATTTAACAAATGCCATAACAGATGTGAGCATGAACAAAGTTGGAGAGGGCAGGAATGCAATGAGGAGGAGAGATGGAGGGGAGCTGAAGAGGCATTCCTCATTGCATGAAAAGCACATGCGTAACGAATACGATTTAATGACAGCTGCTTTGTTTAGGTGGGCTAGTGAAAACGACGCACACGTTAGCCTGAGCTGCAGCAAATACACATTGAATCCAGCCATTATCATATTGATTTACACCGCTTTGTCGCTTTAAGAGACTTTTATATTCAGTTCAGTTTCAGTGTATTTACACAGCAAAATAAATCGCTACACAAGTTACCCCACGAGAGTAAGGTTCAACCTCACCAAGCCCCTGAGCAAGCAGAGCACCAACAGTAGGCAGGAAAAACTCCCTCAGGTGTTTTTTTTGTAGGAAGAAAGCTCCATCAGACCAGACTCGGGGGTGACCATCTGGTTTGTGGTGTCATTTCTGTTATTGTTAGTATGGCCAAAGAATTATCAAATGTGGAGACAGGAGTGATTCAGCTAACACCCCTCTTCTACAGGGCACCGTTCTATTACGATAGCCTACAATTAAAAAAGTGCAAAAACAGGATGAAACTTCTTAATCTGGCTTTCCTCCTAACAGCCTGTCTTATAAAATATAGACCTGGTAACTTGTGGGTTGCAGACCTGGCAACCTGCCCGAAAACAAAAGTAAGGAGCTGCGTCCTCGGCCACAAATGCCGCAAACGTCGCTTCTGCTTAAGCTTTTTTACCCCAGTGGAGCCCGATCAAAGATGTTTCAAACTGTACTCAATCAGACTACCTCATTTAAAGATGTCAGAACATGAATGAAGCTGTTGACACTATGAACACCTGGAAATTACCACACACTAGCAATGATTTTGCAACTCAGGATGAAATTTTTGAACAGCTTGAAAATTTCACCCAGATTTCAAAGTTGATGCTGATGATGGCCGTAACTACTACATATACCAAGTTTGTTCAAGATTGACAAAGATGAATCAAGAAGTTACTGTGGCGCTTCAAAATGAGCCCCAATTTGCTATTCTGGAGAAAATGGGAAAGAACGGCTCTCTGTGAAATAGCCTCATAAGCAACCATATACATGTTGAGTCTAATGGTCGCAGTGACCACTGGCTCATAAAACATCCAGAGTCTCAGAAAAATGGAATATCATGGGTGACTGAGAGATCAAAACCAGTTCAGTCACAGTAGGAACCTTCTCTAGTTATCATCCATTAGATGCACCAAGAAGTCCTTTGCATGCTCTGGATTTCCCTATACAGCAGATCCTTCTTGCCAGTACTCCATCAGCTTGTCTGCAGACAGAGAACAACATATAAATCCATCAGCCAAAAGCAACCTTCACAGTAACACCAACTTACAACAGCAAAATACCAGATAGAAGGAAGTGTACGTATATTTACGTTACGTAATCTTGGCATTATGGTGGTACTACTTGTTGGGTAGTATTGATAGGCTTCGGTGCTTTTATAGTTCCTCACAGCCAAAAATATCTGCATACATAATCGAGGGCCACTTTTTCATGTCATCTTTCCACACTGTTATGACCCGTGGGTGAGCCAGAGTCGATCCCTTTGAGCTTTTCAAAAAGGTTTTTGTTTCTACCCATGTATATTGAAAACACTGCTCACCAGAAGTCCTAAGACAAAATGGAAATACCTCTGTTGTGAAAGTGGGTGGGGCTGAATAAAGTGAATGAGTTGTAGTGTGAGTCTGTTTTTAGAACATTAAACCAACAATTTTTCAAAGAACTCAACCCTTTTATTTCCTGTTAATTATGTATTTTGTTTACAACCCCAATTCCAATGAAGTTGGGACGTTGTGTGAAATGTAAATAAAAACAGAATACAATGATTTGAAAATCCTCTTCAACCTATATTCAATTGAATACACCACAAAGACAAGATATTTAATGTTCAAAGTGATAAACTTTATTTTGTTTGTGCAAATATTTGCTCATTTTGAAATGGATGCCTGCAAACATTTCAAAAAAGTTGGGATGGGGCAACAAAAGACTGGAGAAGTTGATGAATGCTCAAAGAATACCTGTTTGGAACATTCCACAGGTGAACAGGTTGGAAACAAGTTGAGTGTCATGACTGGGTATAAAAGGAGCATCCCCAAAAGGCTCAGCTGTTCACAAACAAAGACGGGGCGAGGCACAACTGCATGGGAAAAAATAGTCCCAACAATTTAAGAACAGCGTTTCTTAACGTTCAGTTGCACGGCATTTAGGGATTCCATCATCTACAGTCCATAATATAATCAGAAGATTCAGAGAATCTGGAGAACTTTCTACACATAAGCAGCAAGGCCGAAAACCAACATTGAATGTCCGTGAACTTCGATCCCTCAGGAGGCACTGCGTTTAAAAGCAACATCATTGTGTGAAGGATCTTACCGCTTGGGCTTTGAACACTTCAGAAAACCATTGTCAGTTAACACAGTTCGTCGCTACATCTACAAGTGCAAGTTAAAACTTTACCATGCAAAGCGAAAGCCATACATCAGCAACATCCAGAAATGCCGCCACCTTCTCTGGGCCCGAGCTCATTTGAAATGGACAGACACAAAGTGGAAAAGTGTGCTGTGGTCTGATGAGTCCACATTTCAAATTGTTTTTTGAAATCATGGACGTCGTGTCCTCTGGACAAAAGAGGAAAAAGACCATCCAGATTGTTACCAGCGCAAAGTTCAAAAGCCAGCATCTGTGATGGTATGGGGGTGTGTTAGTGCCCATGGCATGGGCAACTTTCACATCTGTGATGGTATGGGGGTGTGTTAGTGCCCATGGCATGGGCAACTTTCACATCTGTGATGGTATGGGGGTGTGTTAGTGCCCATGGCATTGGCAACTTACACATCTGTGATGGCACCGTCAATGCTGAAAGGTACATCCAGGTTTTGGAGCAATACATGCTGCCATCCAAGCAACGTCTTTTTCAGGGACGTCCCTGCTTATTTCAGCAAGACAATGCCAAGACACATTCTGCACGTGTTACAACAGTGTGGCTTCGTAGTAAAAGAGTGCGGGTACTAGACTGGCCTGCCTGCACGATTTCACATATTCACCACTTTCATCCCTGAATATGTGAAATCGTGAGTCACTTTTGTGCGGATTAAAGTTACTAACTGGGTCTCCTCGTCCTCCGTTCCGTTCACACAGCTCCAAACGCTGCGCAGTTCTCTGCCGAGTCAAGTTAGAACGATAGAATCCAGTCGGAATTAATAACTTCAAAGCGAAACACCGTTTTATTTTTATTTATGTCCAGAGATCAAGGATACAGTGACCAATTTCATATTTATTTACTTTCAGACTTAATGAAATACATAGAAAACCTGTAAAGCCTACTTTTAGTACAAAATTCACAAGAGGTATCGATAAGGGAATCGATAAGGAATCGGGTCGATAAGCAGAATCGATAATGGCATCGATATCAATAAAATCTTATCAATACCCATCCCTAGCCACAAATCGGCCATGAGTAAAGCCAAATTGCAGCGTATGCGACTTAATGACGTTTAACTGTATGTACAATTTGTGATATCCATAGAGCCTAACGATATGTCAGTTGGCTGATGTTATTGGTAGATATGAACCTTCCATGATGTGTCTGTGTCTCGGTTATTTTTGCAGATGCAAAAAAAAAGTTTAATTAATAAATTATGGTGTCATTACATAGTTTGTCCAGCAGGTGGCACTGTGACAGCATTGCTTACAATGCTGTTGATCATGGCTGGGACCCCCATCATCCCTTGATCACATTTGCTGCAAGTGACGGAGGAAAGCGAGCAGCTGCCATTAATTTTCAAACAGTGGGTGTTTCAAAGTGAGAAGTGGTCACTGTGCTGCCATGTGGGCCTGTGTGTATGTGTGTGTATATATATATATATATATATATATATATATATATATTTCTTTCACTTTCTCTTTTATTCTTTTTCTCTGGGATTCTTCTTGTTGACTCTTGACTAGTCTTGTTGAAGCACTCAGGTTTGCATCGTTTGACCGTGACATATTTCAGGGACACACACTGATCTTGTACATTTTCTTGCTGAGTCTCTAGAACTGGTCCTGGTCCTCTCCCAGGAAGCAGTCTAACCTGAAATTAGGTGGAACAGTTGAAGGGTTTTTTTTTGTTGTTGTTATTGTGCTCTTAGTCCCCCACTCAGTACCACATCTGTATCGTCATGACTACATCCTGTGTTGTGGTTTTGGTCTCAGTGTCATGACAACAGCAGAGTCTATAATTAGTTCTGGCCTTCTGTCCGTTGCTGTTGTCGTCCAGTTTAAATAACTGAACCCCGAGCTGTCTGAGAGAATTAAAAAAAAAAGTCATCAGGGCTGAGAGCTGAAGCACCAACTGTTTACACTGATGTTGGCAGATGAAGTATTTTCTGTCCACACTGTTAAAAGGCCGTTCAGAGGAAGTCGTAGCACCGTGTTTTTGTAGCATTCAGCAAATCAAAGTCTGAACACTCTGAGTTCACTCGTACAGAGAGCTCGACTCCTGAGCCAGCAGAGGTTTTTCAGGACTTCACGGGACTGAAACGTTCTTTGATATTTCTGCATGATGCACAGATGAAGAAGCACAAACCAAGTTTTCAAATCAGACAGTGCAAAGTTTTATTTTGGTTTAAAGAAAAATTTTGGCAACACTGTGGCACAAAACCAGACCTGTCAGAACTGTGCATGTTCTTTGGCGACTCCGCGCGTAAACGCTGCCTCTGTCTTTGTCGTTTTTCTGCGTCTTGTCAGGTGTGGTGCTCGTTTGCTTTGAAGGCGACTCTGATGGCTACATCAACTTGGTGGCCTACCCATACGTTGAGAGCAGCACGGAGGGAGGCGGCGGCGATCACGACGAGCGCGACGCCTCTGAGAGAGAACAGCCGAGGAGGAAGCACTCCCGCCG